>NC_081136.1:18023889-18323889 GCF_958295425.1 Solea solea
AGCTGTGTGCATGTCACTGTCAGACTCGGGATGATTGTTTGAATTTTTTTCTTTCTTTCTCCCTGCGTTTCCTGATCTGTCTCTCTGGTACACCACAGTTCATCCTGGAGGCATGGGACAAACTGGAGGAACCCAAAACAACAATCAATCAAAAAACCCCACTCAGCTACACTTCAACCACAAGTTCAAGAGATGGAGAGAAAGTCTAAGAGTGTAAGAGTAAATAGGTAAGTATGTGAGTAAGTACGTTAGTAATGCTGATGTGCATGATACCTCAAAGACTCCAGTAGTGAGGATCTGGAAGGCCACTGTAAAGGACAGAGTGGAGCCTTTCCTACACTGTCCCAAGTTGTTAAGGGGAGTCTGACACACCACTGCTGCCAACCTGGAGTCATGCTGATACCTGCGACTCTGAGCTGAGGAGAGGACCAATGGAGGAAGGAAACAATAGGAGAAAAGGAAGTAACAAGGACAAAGAATGCAATTAAGTGTCAGCGGTTAGCTTTTCTTTTCTCTTTAACTATAAAAAATTCCAATCTGCTCAAAAGCTTCAGCGTCACAATTTTAAGGGTTGTCTTTTTACATTCAAACTAAATTATACTTCAAGAACAGCAAGAAAGAACAACAAGAATGAGGCGTAGGTAAATGTTTGTCTTAATTTGAAGCACAAATGCAGTGTGCGTACACACATACACACCCTCACACACACACACACACACACACACCAATAGTGATGTTGCTCTGCTGGTTAGTTAATCAACAGGAAGGGAGGTAGTGTTAATACTGTGTCTGGGTTTACCAATAGAGAACGGTGTGTATACCTGTGATCTATTTCTCTTCATCTTAACAGGTATGCAGAGGGCGCCATACAAACACACAATAAATCAAATGAATGGAAAAGCAGACTTAAATGAATTACTATTGAAAATATTAAAAGTAGTCAGTGATAAGTGATACATCTCATTTGTATGAGATGTATCCTCCTCACCTTCAGAATTCCAGATCAGACGGACTCCAATAAAGTCCTGTAAGTTGTTCAGCAGAGTGTATTTAACCCACAAGTGTTGCAGGGGTCTGATGGCACTGGCACAGGAGGCTGTCATCACCAGCTGAGGACGATCCAAGCGGATAGTGGGCAACGAATAGCAGCTAGAAATATACCTGGAGAGAGTACGTTACAGAGAACTAGTTTTTAAACATCCTTAACAAGGTAGAGTAGAGGTATTTTGATTTATCACAAGTAAAAGTCATTTTGCGACTCAGCGCTGCTGTAAGTGTTTTCAACTTCCTTCGCATTGCTTTGGTTAGCATTCCCCTCGCTACATTGCTTCATGACTAAGGATACATCCACACTGTTCTATTTTCATGCCTGCTGCCCACTGCCCTGACATTTTAGAGCCCACCCAAAAAACAGAGACTGGTGGAAATGATGATGCAGTGAGAAGACAGCAGATATGACAAGATATCACAATTCTGTTTGCCGTTTACTGTTCACAGTGCAACAAGCAACAAGACAAGGGTTTGTAGTTAAATAATAAGGCATCCACAACCACCTTTCGCCCAATTAGCAATGGTTTGGCTAAAATGTAGTATCAGCTACTGTATCTGTATATGAACACAAATATCTCTTTGTATAGTGTTACAGAGCTCAAATGTGTAGCTACTGAACATTTAAAAAGTTGAACTGAAAATAACCAGTTACCTTGTGAGAGGATGTGCTGGTGCGTACCACTGCAACACTGCCACCAATGGGACTTCCAAACCCTGTCATTAATTGCAAGACATGACTTCAGTGTGATTCAAATAATATTTTCCTCATTTTTTTTCATATTCACATAGCCGCATACATTTCTTAACAACAAACAATTTCTTATCAATTTCCTACCTTGGTCAGTTTTCATTTGGAACATAGGTCATATTATATGAAGCATCTATATTCTAGTATCTCTTATTGACAAACTGAATTTTCAATTTTCAGTGTAAGCCCTATTATTTCTATTGATCTCTGTTGGGGATCAGCTCAGTCAAGATGGAGTCAACATGCATCTTGGATGGAGACGACATGGCCCTCTTTGTTCAAAGACAAAGCGGGCCATAAAACTCATGCCGTTTTTCCACGACATAGTATCACCTTATCTCGACTCTACATGGTTTGGTTGGCTTTCCATTATAAAGTACCTCCTCAACGTGGGCGTGGCCATCACGGCTGCATGGCTGCATGAAACTGCCGTGACCGTTTTATATGCGACACACACACACTAGTGACTAGGGATTTAGCAGTTATTTACTCCTCTGTTAAATGATGAGATTTTAGACATTTCCCGGGCAATTGTTGGAGATTAACCCACGTTTTCAGGATTGTTAAGTCTTTTTAACTGATCTAGTTTGGCATTGTTCGCTTTGATTCTTGTGTCGAACTTCTTGCTCGTGCTTCTTCCTGTGAAAAACAAAGAACGACACTTCTTGCATCTTTCAAAAACTTGGTAACTGGGCCTAGCAGAGCATCACAAGACTTTGCTAAGCATAGACTGTTAAACCTTGTATTGAGCTTACACGCTTACAGTGTTGTTAGGTGTTATGTCTAACCTGGCACCTTAACAAAGAAACACTGCAGCCATGCAGTCAAGAAGCCGTCTTTGATTCTGCCATCTCGTAGTCAACCGCCATCTTGATTTGTAATCTACCTCCACCCGACTATTTAGAGATGGCAGACTTCACCCCATTCAATGTTTCTAGAATATACAGTCTGGTCTGATTAATGTTGCACAAGTGTGAATATTGCCAACCACTTCCCAGTAAAACTCCAATCCTTCAATTCAAGCCAACTATTGATGTGGCATTATGATTTTACTTTATTTTTTGTGAGGCTTAAACCATATATGAGCAGATCAGAAGCAGTAAATGTCTTCTATTAACAAGTGAATCACCATCAGGGAAAATTTGAATGCATATTTTAATATCTCTAATATTGTATATTAAAAGTAAAATATGCCCAACCAAGGCATTTGGAATGACAACATTAAAATATACCTACAGTATGTGTATTTTTCAGATGTACGTACCATATAAATAATTCATTCCAATCCTTTTCCAAATTTAATTTTAATTCAAAGACAAAACATGTTTTAAAACTTTGACTGCAAAGATCCCAATAAAAAAGTGTAAAGTGTAAAATGTACTTAACCTTAAAGGAATTGATGGATTGAATAAAACTAAAATAAAAGACAACAAAATGTAATGTAATGAAGCTGACACAACCTCCACTGTGTCCTCTCACCTCACTGGAGTCCTCCTCTTCTTTGTCTTGTAGCTGCAGTTGGAACAAGAAGTTCTGCTCCTCCAGGGCACTGAGCATGCTGGGTAAACGCGATGATTTGTTGTCTATCCGGTAGAATGAAGCCATGGTGACCTCAGCGGACTGATGGCTTCAGAAACAAAAACAGGTTCATAAATAAACTAAAAAATCAAACATGATCACTTCCTATTAATCCAATTGTTGCAAAATATGATACATAAGTGAGGAAAATGAGAAAGTACATAAAAAATAGCCAAGCAGGATCCCCAGTAAAGTCAAAGAAATGCAACAAACCTGAGGCATGCAACACAAAACAAAAAGATTGACTGCCTGGCTGAAATGGTGTGCACCGCAACAATTAGCAATAATTAGTGAAGATGCACAAAGGATGGAATTCAGCATTTTAGTGGATGGTCCTCATTTTGCAGCAGCACAGCACACAGATGCTGCAGCAACTTCATAGATAATTGCACAATTATTACAGAAGTCCAGTATGGTCCTGACTACAAAACACACCTGGTAGGGCAAGCATACAATGGAGCCTCAGTCACAAGTCGAAACAACACAGGCATGTAAGCACTAGGACTATTATGTTAATTCAAAACTTGATATTCTGAATGCTCCAAACACATGCTGCAGTCTCATAGACTAGTCAATGTACCCCTTAGGATCCAGAAGAAGGCATTGGTAAGGTGTCCTACCATATCATATGACAGTGCCATAGAGATCTTGTTTGGGGACCTGAACAAACCAAATAACTTTGGCAAAGGCAGCCACAGCAGAAACGGCACAGGAGATGCAAGCCTACATGAGGCAGTCTGCTCCCTCTGCTTTGGTGGAGAGACCTCGGCAGAGTGTTCTCTTCCGAAGGTAATATTGTAAATAAAGAGAGAGCCACACTCGATCCCGATCAGGTTGACAGACGTGTGTTTCTGGCATATATGAACAGAAATTAAGTTTCAACTGTCTTAACTTCATCCTGTTGTTGTCAGTGATGTCATGTTCAAGGAGTGTTCATTTCATCCTACTCTACTGTCAATATGTCTCAAATTTCTTTTGATTGTTTATTTCATTCTATTTACTGCACTATTGTATTGTATTTTTTCCCCATCAACAATGATCAGTAGTCAAACCTTTTTCTTTTACTTTTTGTAATGATTTTAAATGAGAATGAAGATTTCCTAAGGTATGTGGAACTGTAACGCTGCTACACCAAAATGGGAGAAGAAGACGCACTATGAGCAAACTGTTTTTTTTTGTTTTTTTTTAATAAAGCTTTATTCGCTCAATTATACATTACAATGTATACAATGACAGAATGAAGAAAGCCAGGGCGACTAAGGAAAGAAAATAAAAGTTATAAAGCAAAAAGACGAATCAATCTCTAAACATAAGAGGAGGAAGACAACAACGACAAAGACAAGGTATTTAGAGATGGCAGACTTCACCCCATTCACGCAACAAGCCTCTGTTGGCCTCTGTTGGTCATATTGGCCAGTGCAAGTGCGGAAACACAGACAGACACACAGACACACACAGAGCCACTAAAAACAATACTTGTCTTCCACTCCGTGGGGTGAAGTAATAAGCGACAGTGAATGTAGGCGCAAGAGAGAGGTGGGATTATGACATCACCGTCATACACACAAACAAAATGAATGTGTTTCAGTAGATTCTCCTAGACTTATTGTGTGTATGGCCTCTAAGAATACCAACCCTTTCCCACTCCATTTACTCTGCAATAGTTATTATTATCAAGTGTATTGAATTAGGACAGTGCACATTAATCAACAGATCAGCAAAAGCATCACTAATATGCCAGAATTAGCACAATTGCTAAATTACATCTGTAGTCTTTGTCCAATGTGCTCATAGACAGATTTAGGATTTGTTGTATCCGAGACTATATTATTATCAATGTACACATGTACAGTACTTACCAGACATTGTCTACGATAAGCACTGAACCATCTGGCATCATGGGGAGGTAGGACGAGTTATAGTTAGGAAGGATTCTCACATCTCTGACACACACCACCTCGTGAGAGCTGCAGTTCACCACTGAGGAGAGAAGAGGGACAAAACTTCACTCACTTCTCGTCAGCTCTTTATTCAGTTGTTCCAGTTCTGATGACAGTCAGGATGGGTTGATATAAAAAAGCATCAATCAAACAGCTGTTAAATGATCCGTGATACTACATTAATATAACAATGGGAAAAGTGCACGAGATTTAAGCCATGTTTCCACTGAGTGGAATGGTTTGGTTTGCGTTTCCATACCAAACCAGTCACCATGGCATGTATTGTTCATATGCTTCAATAGAAGGGCTGTCAAATTATTCACTTTTTCATAATTGCAAACAGGAAATCGCGGTAAATTTCGTTCTTATCATGTTTAAAATTCTATTATTTTGCCATTCACAGCAGTATCTTGATATGTATCGATATCAAATTATATTAAAAAAAAGGTTTTTCGTAGAAAGACTTTTCCACCCAGCCCTGATCTGTGTGTATCCTGCAGGTCTACCTTTGAGAAGAGTCAAGTGTTTTCCAGAGACAGTCAGCTGCTGACAGTGGACACTGGGAGGTGGAAGAACATTCAGGGTGCTGTTGACTGTGAATGGGAAGAAGATAAAAGAATGGTTAAAATGCACAACTGTTAAAACCACGTCACTAGCACTGTGTTCAGTTGTTAACTGTGTTTCCATTAAACATGTTTTTTTTTTTTTTTACATTTTTGAAGTGTACGTCTCATTTTCCAAATACTGATTTTGTTTATGAATTCTATTGTGTTAAAACCTGTTAACCTTTTCATGTTACGAAAACAAACTATTCATTAGGCCCGGTGCACTTATGTGTGGTGTTTTTCATACCCTGAGCTTTGAAGGTCATGAGGTCCTGTCTGAAGGTGTGTGTTGGTCTCCTGAGCTGCAGAAGAGTCAGGTAGCCATGTTCGCTCACCTCCACCTTCTCTTCCTCCTGTGTCCACACAGTAACTATGACCTGACACCAGCAACAGGACAACCATAACAGGATCCAACAGTTACAATGTGCTCTATTACAGTCAGGCTCTGCATCAGCATTTTCTAAAGAACTATTATAGACTAGAAAAGGGCCATGGTTCTCGAAATGTGGTACGTGTACCTCCAGATCAGAAATACTGTTCTACTGTATATAGCACGGTATGTGATCGGAGTGGAGTTGAGGAATTCTGACCAGAGTGAGTCGAAAATGAAACAAATAACAAAAGAATAGTAATAAATTAAATAATAACAGTGACCGACTTTGCTCGGCCCATTCACACCACTGTACTTTAACATTGGCGAAAATGGTGTTACTTTTCTCACGCGGTACTTGGTATAAAAAGTTTGAGAACTACTGTAATAAATCTAGAGGGGCCATATATGCTCCGTGGTGACCACAGTAAGGTTCAGTTTGATACAGTCTAGTATGGTTTGGAAGGGTAAAGCCCTGGCTTAATACATTTGCACCAGTACAGCAATCTTAAATAAACCAATAGTTTCTCAAGCTTGATAGACATTTAAAATAAACAGTCAGTTCTTTGTTAATAGTTTAGTTTAGAGCAACAATTATTTTAACATCCAACACAAAAAACAGCTGACTAAACCAATAGTGTCGAGATAGAAGTCCCTCATTCACAAAGAGATGCATTGTATGTGCAACGCAGCCTAGACTACACACTCTCAAGTTCTCCATCGCCTTTCACATGTTGCTGGTGTTGTGCCTCAGAATCACATGGACTTTGCTCAAAGGAACTTGTCTAACATTTCCATTAGGGTAGCTGCAATCGCATCACTGGTGTGTGACCCACGGAAGTTTGTTGCGTTTAACATTGCACTGTGTGGCATGTAACTCTCATCTAGCCAGTGTGCTGTGCTGTTGAACTTAAAAGTGACACGGGGGAAACGTCAGAGCTCCAGATATCTGTCGTGAAACTCAAAGCTTTGACAGCTTTTATCTTCTCTAATATGTGATGGTACACTTTACCATGCAGTTTAGGTAGAGCTGTCTCGGACAAATAATTATTTTTGGCTTATCATGTCGTACCGTGGCCCCAGGTGGCTAATTAGCAGCCGGAATCCCTTGGCCCCGACAACCGACAGCGGTTGCCCATCCATAACGATGACCGCACCTCCGGACATTTACTGCGCAGGTGTTGCAAGTAGCCGTTGAGTTTCTTGGCTGAGGTAGTGTGAAAAGGTTCCAGATAATTGATCCTTACGCTCGCTTCATTTTGAAAACAATATGTGGGCTTCTGCACGGTGTGTTGCTTGCATAGAATTAGACTGAATAGATTGGCCGCTATGGATCAGCCCATTGTTACGACACCCGATCTAGAATTTTCTTCAATATCGGGAACGATACCCGATACAAATATTGGATCGGTGCATCCCTAGCCTCAACACCGTAGCTAGTTCCACAGTTGCCAACATCTACCGTTATAGTTTGTGTTGGAACAAAAGAGTTATAGTTGGAACATAAGACATAAATATCCTAATCCAAGGGACACCTACACTGGCTTCAGGCTACACTGCCTAATGTAGACAAAATAAAACTTTCATAGCCAGTAATTGTATATAATTCCTTATATTTTTGTTAACATGCTGTGTGCCGTAAAGCACTTGGACCCATGGTCCCAATAAAACACCTTTGTTGAATAAAGGTCTAATACCCAGCGTTTATCGAATTGCTGTGATTGTCGTTGGGATCGACCAGGAAGAACAGGATAAGAAATGAATATATTCGAGGGACACCTCAGGTTGAATGGTTTGGAAATAAAGTATGATGTTTTGGTCACGGAGTAGGGATACTGTTCTAATACATCAGTGGATGAATGTTAGCAACAAATGCCTATGTTGCAAAGACAATTTCAAAAATGGAGAGAAATGACAGACATGTTAATATTTGCAATGATTATTTGACTAATCAATTACTAAATGAACCGTCCATCATCTAAATATTTTGATAATCGATTAAGCGGTTTAAGTTGACAATTTTCTGGTTTGTGGACAAAACAGGACATTTAAGAACATCATCATTTCCAGGTTTGGTCAACAACAATCAACATTTTCTGATATTTTACAGACCAAACAAGTCGAGAAAATAATCAACAGATTAATCGATTATGAAAATAATCATTAGTTTCAGAGAGTTCCTCGGGTCATCTGTCATATACAAAACAAATGCTTTTGTCTTTGCTCATCTGATGAGAGGAGCTCAGGACCAAAAGCTGTGTCTTCAACAGATTACTAGAACAACCCCATCAATTCAGCAGTTAAAAAAACATCCCACACATTTATGTGCAACATTGCCCAAACTACTGCAAACACAAGTGAGCATAGTAAAACACGACAAGAGTTGAGGAACACAGTGATATGGTCCAACACTTTTTCGTTAGCATGCACATAAACTGTATGCCTGACCTTGGCTTTGAGTGTGTTGACTGGCAGCTTGTCCAAAGAGACGGTGAGACAAAAGATAACCTGGTCATCAGACACTGAGGCAGACTGCAGGACAACAGGAAAAGGACAAACTCAGCCAAGGAGATAAGACATTAATTACATCAGTCTCAACAGTATCCAATATAGGGCTGCAATGATTATTTGATTATTAATCGATGACCACATGAATAGTCGAAATAATTGATAAATCGATTTGAGTGTTTTTGTTTTTTTAAATAATTAAAACAAGCTTCCAGATTTTTCAGCTTCTTAAAAGTAAATATTTTCTGGTTTCTTCGCTCGATTTGACAAAAAAATCCTTACAACTGATGAAAAGACATTTGAGAACATCATCAGTGTGGGAAACACTGATCAACATTTTTCAACATTTTGTAGACCAAAGAAATAATCAATTAATCAGCAAGATAATCGTAATCAATTATGAAAATAATCATTAGTTGTTATAGTGTGAACTCATTTCCCAATGGCTTAAGTGTAAGAGACAGTTACTCTTTTGTTGGTTCATGTTCCTCTTTCTCCTGGCTTCAGTTTTACCTGTTGTGTTGTTTGTGTTTTATTACTTCGCCCCTGTTACACAGGCCAACACAGGCTTGTTGCGTGAATGGGGCGAATTCTGCAATCTTTGATTGCCTTGTTTTGTTTTGTTTTGTTATTTTACTGTTGGTTCATGTTCCACCTCTTTTTGGGGGGGCTTTATTTTAACATACAGTAGTTGTTGTATTGTTTGATTATTGATTTGTTTTCTCTATCTCTCATCTCTCCTCGTTACTCCCTCTGTCTATTTTCTTCACCTCTCCACCTCTCTGTCCCTTATTTTCCTTTCACCCCAACTAGCCAAGGCAGATAGCTGACATCTTTGAGTCCGGTACTGTCAGAGATTTCTTAAAAGGGAGTTTTTCTCTCCCCACTGTTACCTAGTGCTTGCTCATTGTGTCATCTGTTGGGCTTCTTTCTTCCTTGCCTTACCAGCCAAGATGCATTGAAATATTTGATTAGGCTCGAGTCAATGTTAAGCACTTTGTAACATTTGTTAAGAAAAGTGCTACACGAATAGTTTATTATTATATGGGTATCTAGTAGGGCTGCCCCCTTAAGGTCCACCAAACCTTGGTTGAACAGAACAATCATTAATCGGCAAGTTTTCATTGGTCGTGTAGTACTGCGAAAAAACAGCAAAAAAAAAAAACCCCAGCAGAAACTGTATTGGAAGTGTCATGACTCTCGAAATCCTAACTCCTAATAACTTTTTCCTTGACATGATCATACATGGAACACAACACCTTTGTAGTAAGATGTGACCTGCTCGGTATTTTGTAGTGTGGTTCCAGTACATTAATTAAATATTTAAGCAAAGTAAAAAAAGGGTTTGGGTGACGGTACAACACTGCTGAATACCTTTGTGCACAGCATCCACTAAATTATATAATTCATTGCTAAATACTCTTGGTAACTTCTGCAGACATCATCTGTAAAACATCCCTGCATCTTTGGCTGACAGCTTACAGGAAATAGTCGGGTTGACTTTGCTCTGGTGTCTTATCAACGAAGTAACAAAGGTTAAATAATACCACTATAGGTAGGTCAGTAATAGTAGTCACTGATAGTTACGACTTTGGAGTTTAAAGGTTCAGTGTGTGACATACAAGAGGTTTTAATGGCAGAAAGTTCATACATTGTGTTTATATATTTACTGTATATAATTACTCCACAGTAGAAATGTGTTTGGTTTTCATCAGTTTAGAGTAAGCCTTGCCTATATTCACTTTAGGCAAGGTTAATGCTTAACCAAGTCCATTTTGTGCCACCACATTTTAAAATAGCCAGAGTGAGCAAGTTGCATATTGAAACAGAAACTTGATGCATAATCCAACAAATGGGGACATAGCCAATATCATCTGCCTATATGGGAGCGTCACCAGCTGATGGACAACTTCACATGCTTGATGACAACAACATCCTTTGTGGTTTCTTAAGGGCCACCATAGTTCCCTTAATAAAGGCGCTCGTAGGGCTGTGAAAAAAAAGTCACAATCACGATAATTTGGGTCAAAGTTGAAATCAAATGATTACTCCTCAGTAAGGAAAAGTAGCTATTGGCTATCCTGATGTCATCACCTGATTTGCATAATTGTCCATGTGTATAATTGATGCTGTAGGAGAGAGGAATAACATTGAGGAATAGACAAAAAAAACTAAATAACTACAAATTAACTTAATTTTGTTGATTGTTGATGTTTCAAGATGTGTCGTTGATGACATACAGTCAAAACATTGAACACGACAGCCGGGCGCTTCATTGAGTTTGTTTCTCAAAACCAGTTTCTTGTTAATAAACAAGGAAAAAACTATAAAACGATCACAAGACGCCTCTCAGCTATGTGAACTAGCCGCCCGCGTTCTCTACTTGCTCGGCCTGTTCATGAACAGCCAAAGGCATGATGGAAGTAACTCAGTAACAGCTGTCGTGACTGAAGATCTGTCTGTACGCGTTTACTGTGACATCAGAGCATTTAACATATATCTTAATCATGGCACTTTTACATTGTTATATTTAGTATTTACGTATTTATAAAGTCTTGTGCATAATAACCATGAATAGATTTTATTTTTGCTGTCGTCTCATTGCTATGCTTTATCCTATGCTTTTGTATTTTGGTACAGTCATTTTAACATTTTTTGGAAATGTTCTTCACAAATAAAGCTCACTGTTACTATTATTGTCATAAAATATTAAAATAAAATCAGGACAGAAAACCTGTAGACTCCTGATAAAATTATTAGGAACAATAACGTAATGTTAAAAGTACATGTTTCTCTCACATGTTTAACTCTAATTAACGTGTTAATCACATTTATAACTTATAACTTCATTAACTGATATTGATAATAAGACGACCAGCCACCCTGGGAATCTCTTGTGAAGTGACCACAGGTCTCAGTACATGGTGCATTTTATTTTAAATAAAAGACTCCTTTACGTAATAATCAATTTGTTTTGATTATTTTAACTTATTTTAAGAGGGAACACATAACACCCATTTCAGCCTCAGAGTTCATTTAAAAATGATTGTATTTGTTTTTAAATCCTTAAATGGTCTTGCCCCGCTTTACCTCTCTGAGCTGTTTCATCCTTACACACCTGCCAGTGTCTGAGGTCAGCTAATCAGCTGCTCCTACAGATACCAAAATCTAAATGGAAGCTCAGAGGGAAGAGAGCTTTTTCTGTTGTTGCACCATGATTGTGGAACAATCTTCCTCTGCATGTCACAGGCCCCTTTCACTGTCCATTTTTAAAATGCATCTTAAAACCCATTTTTACTCTTTGGCTTTCAACCCTGTATGTATGAGATGTTGATTGTACCTGCTTGTATTGTTTTTATTTATTGTTTATTTGTGTTGTTTTCGTATTTTCTATAATATTTTATTGTTTTATTGTCTGTTTTGTTCTTTAAGTCTTTTAGTTAACTTAATTGTTTGGGGCAATAATCGTGAATGAAACAAGTTTTGATTAATTACTCAGCCCTAATAGATTTGAGTCTAGATAAAGTTTGTTGCAATGTGCAATCAAACCATGAGATTCCACACATTCTTGGTGCTTAAATCAATTATAACAACACCCTTCTTAATCCATCTTACCTTCACTGGTTCCGTCCCGTCCTGCCGTCCCTTAAAGGCCGAGCTATTCTGAATGAGAAGCGGGTCGCACTGAGTGAATGTCCGGTTGGTGGTTACAGACTCGCTGCCCCCATCACAGCTGCTGTTGCAGCTCTGGAGGTCTGGCGGACACTCAGCGGCTCTCTGCTGGCGGCTCTCAGCGACACACACACTCGCCAGCGCTGATAGAGTACCCACCTGCTCCTTCCAGTGAACCGCCCCGCAGCTGTCGCGCTTGTCCGAAGCGTCCTGGAACCTCAGCACGAGCAGGAACTGGACGGTCTCCCCGAGGTAGACGTGCTTTCGCTGCGGAAGACTCGTGTACTTCGCCGGGTCCGAGAGACTTGATATTGGAGCGGCGGGGAAATACATGAAATACTCGCACGTTGATTCCATCGTCGTTACAATTGCGATGTTTTCATACTTTCATAAAATGACCGCGTGTCAGTGGCAGCGTCTACAGGCGAGATAAGTGAAATACTCTCACATTCAAATGTCGCTAATAACAGAATAAAGTCACTTTCCGGCGCTTGAGTTTCTCACCCACTTAACGCTTCACTTCCGGTACTGATAAGCGACATTAACAGGACTTCTAATCGTTCTCCGAAAGGGACCTTTCACCAGACTTAACTAATCGACCCTCGAAGTTAAGAGCCTCCAAGTAGGTTGTGTTTTGTGTGCAGCATAACTTATACATTATAATACATTAGATAATGATATAAATAAGAATCTCAGAATATTACGACGTTGTTCTTGTAAAACTACTTTATTCCCATAATATTACAACTTTATTCTCATAAAATTACAACTTTTTTCTCAAAATATCACTTTATTCTTATGTTACGACTTTATTTATTGATTCATTTATTTATATACACTGTGCTTAACAAATGTATTAGACCACCATCCAACAACAAGGGCCTTTCTGCATGGAGTTTGCATGTTCTCCCTGTGTGTGCGTGGGTTCTCTCCGGGTTCTCCGGCTTCCTCCCACAGTCCAAAAACATGCAATGTGGGGATTAGGTAAATTGAACACTCTAAATTGACCATAGGAGTGAGTGTGAGAGTGAATGGTTGTTTGTCTCTATCTGTGTGTGGCCCTGCGATGGACTGGCGACCTGTCCAGGGTGTACTCCGCCTATCGCCCGATGTAGCTGAGATTGGCACAGCACCCCCTGCGACCCTCTGGTTGAGGATAAAGTGGTAGATGATGACTGACTATAATGTAACTCAATGTGCTTCTCACAATAACTACCCCATTATGAGTTATTCTGATTGTAAACTGCAAGCCCTATCCACCACTGTCTCATCCAGCTGCTGACAACAGGACAAATCAACATAAAAATCAAGACCAGAAGACCAGTTGATGTTAAAAAATGTTGCATTTATTCAGTACAAGAGGAAAAGAAAAAACCTCACTGGATACACACAAGGAGCATGGTTTAATACAATGTTCAGCAAATGAATGCAGTTTCAAGTAAGATCCAAACCAGAGTACACAATCACTTTCTGAATGACCAGTATGCAACACATCCTTCAGCTTCCAGACAGGAAAAGGCTGTTTAACTGTGACATAAAGCGACAAATGCATACTATACTCGTATCATGTGGTAGACATAAGCTGGTGTAAATTTTATTGGGTGAGTGGTTAAAATATAGTTAAAATTATTTTGTCCGCTATGACAGCCATGTTGAGTGTCGCTGCCTGTCTCATGCTGGTTTTAGGTGCAGGGGGCACAGTGCAATAATATAACTTCATCTATGGCGCCTTTCCACTCATTTTTTTGTATTTCATTTTGCTTTTCTATTCGGGATTGTACCTGGAAACTAGTGTTTTTTTTGGTACCTGCTCTGGCGAGGTGCCAAGCGAGCTGAGCTGATACTAAAATGTGACATCAGATGTGTAGATCAATGTAGCTTATGTGTATTTAAATGTGACTTGGCATAATTAATACATAAATGTAAGATGTAGATTATGTTTTTATGAAAAATTACAATTTTGATTTTCAACATAAAGGTTTTTTATTTTCTTAATCATAACTGAATGCTACTACTTCAATATTGTGAATTAATCAAACGTTTTCACAACAGTCACTCATGACAGTAATGCTAATAGTAATATTGGTAGGTGTAGGACAATAGTTGCTGCATGAGTACTTTGGTCAGGAAGGAGTGGGTTGAAATCAATACATGATATCGTATATACAGTAAATGTTCAGTGTCATGTACAATAAGACTTCCCTCTTACTCATCTGCTCATTTTAAAGCACAGATCTGAAGGAAGTCTGTGGTTTAATGGTGTCAAACCATAACATATTGTATTATGTAACACTGACTTACAGCCCCAACCGTAATTACTTGACTGCTCATCAATCAATACATCAATATTTCCTCACAAACATCAATGGTAAATTCCATCATAGTGAAACAGACACACTCCTCCCATCATCATCAATAACCGATACAGATAAGAAACCCTGATAAATACAGTATGTACACATGGAAAAGAGAATAATAAATATGGGGGGACATTTTAGGACATTTTAAGCTCTGGTCCATTGTGGGACATCCTAAGGCATGAAAAAGATCCCAACAAAAGTGTTTCCCTGTAGCTCCTGATGAGCTCAGTGATGTCTCACAAAGGCAAGCATCTGCTGGAAGTAGCTGACTTATTCCCTGTTACATAACATGTAGGTTTGTTTAGATGTGTACAATAAAATGACGGCACTGGTGCACATGAAGTTCCTTGGACACGCAAAGAAAGTTGACAGCAGTTGAAGTAAACAGGTTTGTCCTGAGGGTGGCACTAGAGGACAAGTTCTATGGTCATTTAAATCTGTCGGGACCCATTTTGTCCATTTGGAGTTAAAATCTATATCTGATGGTGGTGCAGGGTTGGAGATAGAAAACAAAAACAAAAAAACCCATATTATTTAAGTTTAAGTTTATAGTAAACAAATATTTTGAGAACATTAACCAATTGTTTTCCATTTTATGCATTAAGGTTGTACCAATACACGCTCAAAAAATATTCCTGGTCATATACGGAGGTGTGCAAAAGTCTTAGGCCACCACGAGTTGATGCTAATTAGTGAACACATTTTCCAATATAGATTAAAAACGTTAACACCCCTAAGGGATTTGACATGGCCTAAAGTGAAAAAGGCATTGTTGAGGGGACAACTGCAATCCCTCCACACCCAGCCTTTCGCTAAATTCAGTAACTCGTTGCTAAATATTCTTGCTAACTTCTGCAGACACCGACTAAAGAACAGCTCTGCTTCGTTGGCTCACAACTTATGGGAAATAGTCAGGTTGACCTAATGAAAACTACATATAATCATTCTGATAAAGAGATGAGAAGAGAAATACTTATACAGTATATGGTCTTTATAGCATTACTAAAAAACACATCTAATGGTGGTCTAAGACTTTTATTTTAGGGGGCAGGGAATTATTTGGCTCCACCATAATTACTTTTACTTGGGTAGATTTACCCAGATATTCAAAGCTGTTAAGATATTGCAATTAAACAAAATTGTACCGTGGCCACTTCTACAATATTGCAATAAGTATTGTACTATGAACACTATCACAGTATTACAATAGATATCGTACCGTAGATAAAATCGTTATATTGTAATATTGTACTGTGGCAATAAATACCATTAATTGTATCACATTAAATTAATTAATATCAATAAACGGTGTACCAAGGATACTGTCATTACTATCACAAAACTGCAACAAATATCATACCATAGAGTTGTTATGATATTATCATATCGTGACATTATGTATATCATATACCTATCAATTCATTTTGAGTAACCAAATCATGGAACCCTTATATTTCAATCAATGAGCAACTTATTAAAGAAAGTATCACATTTACCAGATAACTATCTACTAAGCAAGGTAGGAAAAGGTTAGGTGCAATGTCAAGAGATTGCCCCATCCACTAAAGGCTATGCAAAGGTATAGAGGAAACCATTACAGTCCCTATCAGTGCCGATCACACTGCAGCATTTCACACTGAGAAGGGAAGAAATCATGCAGCATTTCTGATTTAACATGCTCTCCCCTGCCTTTAATGGAAGAGGCCTTTCTGGGCCAATGACTCACGTGTACAGTGTCTCTATTATGAACGACTGTGATGTGTTTCAGGACATTTATAGGAATGTGACGCAGAGTGTGAGCATGCAGGATCAGGACTAGTTGATGCTCTGTGCTCTAAGTTGCACTGTATTCATGTATTTCACCACTGCCAGCTCCCTAGTCAAATTTCCAGATAATGTCCAAGTGGATCCATGTGAGAACTCACAGCAGGAAGCATAAATTCTACTTCCCTGCCACACCCCTGCTCGCCCACATTTTGCAGGGGTTACATGCAAAGGCTGAACTTCCTCTGAGACATTCAGAACCATAACTTGTGAATGCTCTCTTTGTGTCTTGCATTGTTTACTGGGACTAACTGAAAGGAAAGCATAACGACTACCCCGTCCCCCAGATGTGTCAAATGTCTCTGTGTAAAACTGTTTCCACTGACTCGACTTGCCTTGGCACAGCAAGTTTCGTTTCCACTAACGATAGTACCTGGTATTTTTTTGGTACCTGCTCTGGTGAGGTTCCAAGCAATCTAAGGCGATACTATGCGTGACGTCGTCAGACTGCTGACCACGGATTGGTCAGACTGCCGTCACAGAAAGAGGCATGACCGCGACGTCTGACACAAGAATCAAGCCGAATTAACAATCCTTAAAAAATGTTCCAACAATTACTAGGGAAATCTCACTATACACAGAGGAGTCTGGTGTATTTAGCGACAGCACTAGTGATCGTGACCGGCATCACTAACCCTGCCACTGTATTTTAGTCCTGAAAACAACTGCTTTACAAGTCGCTAGTCAGTCGTTTGTGTGTCGCGTGTAAAACAAAGTCACAGCAGTTTCATGGTACTATTTTGTAGTGGGAAACCAACCTGTCGCTGAATGCACCAGACTCCTCTCTTAAATATTAAGATTTTAGAAATGTCCCTGCTAAATGTTGGAGATTAATGCATGTTTTTGAGATTGTTATGTCTTTTTCTGTGATCTAACAGTTCAGCATTGTTCGGTTTGATTCTTGTGTCTGACATGACACTCATGACTTTACTCTTCCAGTAATAACACTCTCTGTCAACCAGTGGCTTGCAGTCTGTCAACATCACCTTTAGTATTGGCTCAGCTTGCTTGGAACCTTGCCAGAGCAGCTACTAAAAAGGGTACCAGGTATTATCGTTAAAAAAACAAATCATTGTAGCCGTGCAGTGCTACAACTGTATAGTGGTATTAGTTACAGATAACTAATACATAACATCTCCTGCAGCCTGGTGACTATCAAGCAGCTTCCCAGAACAGAAGTTCGGGCCTCAGATCAAGTTTCCCCTCTTGTATTATTAAAAGATATTTCACAAGCTGAACAACAGAGTTATCGGCCAGTACTAACTCTACAAAAAGTATTAGCCAAAGGAAATTAGAGCTGTGTACACACTCTAACCCCAGTTTGTCCTCTAATTTAGAGCCCCAGAGGCTTTTTAAACAAAGGAAAAAAAGAACTTGTCACGTGTCACAAAAACTCTTCAAACCATCTGAAGGACAAGAATTTCCACTTCATTATATATATCTGAGTGCAGTGGTGTAGTCTACATGATACACAGGTATATATACCCAATACTAGACACACAGTATTTCATACCCTTAGACATTACGATGTATAGGAGTGGGAGATCATGTAAACATTCGTGAAATGCCAGACTGAGGGTGTCAGTTTAACATTTTAACATGAACTGAGCCATGTTAACCTGTCAACTCTCTGTAGACATGGAATGCAAGAGGAAAGTCTAGGACAGAACATTTCTTCATCAGTTTGTAGGAAGAGTATCTGATCATTTTGAAAATACCTTTAAGTCTGAGGGAATATATATTTCAAACACTTTTTTTTATCTTAGTAAAAGAGATAGTTAGTTCAGAGACTCTGTGGTTCTGCTTGAGAGGCACAAACTGGGATTCTATGTGATCTTGCATTGAGAAATTTTACACATGGGCACTGAGGTCAACATGGAAGCTAGAACTCTTGAAAGTATTAACATTAAGACAAACTTAAACAGGCTTCTGTGTGTGTGTGTGTGTGTGTGTGTGTGTGCTGTCAAATGACTGTGAGATAAACCTGTCAACAAAAGAACTGCTTCTTCTTCCGTCCCTTCACATTCCAGTGAGACAAAACACACAACTGCCAACTTAGCATCTTACTGCAGCCATGAGAGTATCCCAAGTTCTCAGAGGATGTAGGTCAAGTCAACAAGGATTTCACAAAGAGCAGTGACATTTAAAAAAAAAATATTTTTGAGTGCAAAGGAGGATCATTTTGTATTATTTTGTGTAAACCACACTTGGCTCAGTTTTCAAAATAATTCGAAATAATAATAAAGTAGGACGGAGACTCACCTTAAACTATCTCAACCTTCACTCTTTCTCTAGTTGGTCTGAATTAAATGGCTTCTCTCTCTCCCCTTCCTTTACTGTCCTCCACCCAACTTCTCTCCTGGTCAGTGTGAGTCTTTTCTCATCCGGGTTGAAGTCTGCTTTCCTTGCTGGACTGTATGAGCCCGAGGGAACTGTTTAGCATCCAGCAAGTCTTTGTACTGGAGCTCCGGCATGATCATCCTAAGACAGGATGTCCTCGTGCGGTTGTCCAGCCCTGGCTGGAGCTCGTAGCCAAGAATCTTCACGGGTCCACTCTGGAATGGCCGAATGCTTTTATCTCTGATCTGTTGTGCCTCCACGGGTTTACCGCCGTCCCTGAGACAAACCCGGGCCAGATCTTCTCTCAGAATCCTGAGAAGAGCTACTTCTTGCTCCATTTCAGCGAGACCAAACTTGTGGATTTCCTCCCAGAAGGTCTGGTTAAAGGCTTGGTATAAGTACCAGTCAAAGGTGTTCCACTGCTGCAGCTTATCGCGCTGTTCCTCCGTTAGTGACTGACTTTCAGGTGTCTTCATTAATGAATGTCCTCCTGTAACTTTGACACCAGCCACTGCTGCAGCTTTGCTCACCCAGCTCCCACTCATCCCCCCAAACCCACTGGGCTTCTGCTGGCGAGCGTTGAGGCTAAATGAGACAACAGCATCCAGTGGCCAGCAGAGAGCGTGTCTCAGCAGGATCATGGACTGGTCAAAATATTCAGACAACAGAACCAACTTGAAGGTCTGACGGATTGTGGCCACAGCACGCTGAGCCTCTTCCACAGAAAACTTAGCATTGTGGTCCATGCCAAAGTCAAACCACAGCAGGTTACGGGTGAGGAAATTGTAGGTAATATTAGGGTCATAGAATTTCATCGGGTTATCAGCAAACTCTCCGAGGGTTTTGGCTTTGTGAAAGGCAGGTGCTACTGATTTGAAATACGCAAAGGCAGACTCAGCCAGAGAGATCGGATTCCTGACGATAGAAAAATAAAACGTGTCTGCTGGCATCACCTTCTCCACCTATGAAACAGGAGAGGACAACATCAAAATGTACTCTTATGTACTAACAGATAAAGTACAGATTTTACTGACACTATCTGAATGAACAGTCTGCAAAAACAAAGTTCAGTTTCCAGTCAAAAAAGGCTGATTAAAATCAAGATGCAGTGACGAACATGATCTTAAGATATTGCAAACTTATGCAGGTGTAGATTTTATAAAATACTTGGTTACTGTACTTATGTACAAAATTCAAGTATCTGTACTTTACTTTGTTATTTATATTTCCAGCAACTTACTTTTATCAAACATAAAAGTAAAAGCCAAATTTGAGGCTTAATTTCTCAAAGATAATACAGTAAAATTGTTTGATAATGAGGGAGTAGTCAGCATGCTCCTGAGGTCAACTGTACCAACCATTGTCAGAACTTATGGGCCAATGTGTTGTTATTGTACAGTAAAATTCTGAGTTTTCTGCCTTTTTCTGAGAAAAAAAAGAGACCACTTTGAGGCTTAATTTCTCAAAAATGATCGAATAGAATAAAATAGACATACTTTATTCATCCCGAGGGGAAATTGTTTTGACACAGCAGCAAAACAATACAAAAAAATATATTTTAAACATAAAAAGTAAACATAAAATGTAAAATGTACAACAGTGAAATAATATGCTAGTAGAGATACAGTAAAATTGTATGATAATTAGTGAGGGAGTAGCATGCTCCTGAGGTCAACTGTGTCAACCACTGTCAGAACTTCTGGGCCAATGTGTTGTTATAGTACAGTAAAAATCAATGTCTTAAAATCAGCTTGATTGATTGCGCTTGTATTAGTAACCTCTTATTCAGCGTGCATTTGGACTATCTGGGTATCTCATAGGACTACTGGAATCTCTGCAGCGTTTGACACAGTTAACCACCAGATCCTTACTTCCTCCCTTCAAGAACTAGGTGTCTCAGGCTCTGCACTTACCCTACTCTCGTCCTATCTTCAAAACCGAACATACAGAGTAACCTGGAGAGGATCCGTGTCTGAACCCTGTCCTCTAGCTACTGGGGTCCCTCAGGGTTCTGTCTTGGACCCTCTCCTCTTCTCTCTATACACCAACTCTCTTGGTTCTGTTATTCTCTCTCATGGTTTTTCCTATCACAGCTACGCCGATGACACCCAACTCATTCTCTTTTCCCAGCTCCGACACACATGTAGCAGAACGGATCTCCGCTTGTCTGACCGACATCTCTCAGTGGATGTCTGACCATCACCTGAAACTCAATCTCGACAAGACTGAGTTTCTTTTTCTCCCACCACAGACCTGACCATCACCCTCGACAACTCTGTGGTAACTCCTTCTCATACCGCAAGGAACCTGGGTGTGACACTTGATGACCATCTCTCCCTCACTGCCAACATTGCTGCAACAGCTCGATTTTGCAGATACATGTTGCACAACATCAGAAGGATACGGCCTCTTCTAACCCAGAACCAGAACCTTGTTCAGGTTCTGGTCCACGCTCTTGTCATCTCACGCTTGGGTTAGGGTTAGATAAAAGCGTCTGCTAAATGACATGTAATGTAATGTAATTTTGAAAACCGGAAGTGATCTTACTCGGTATTAAACTAGCGCTGACATTCTCAGTCGGCTTACGGCATTCACCGTAAATTCGACTACAGGGGCGCACTTAAAAACGTTGGTGCGGATGGCTTGACCCCACGAAGACGAATGACGGCTCACTTGATCGCAGTTTCTGGCTTCAGAGTAACCCTCTTACTCCCATTAAAAAGAACATAAATGTCCATTTTTTTTTAGTTGTCTTAACACTAGCTTATGCTTCCCTTCCCGATTACTTCTTCTTCTTCTTCTTCTTGTCTTGTCTGGTAACAGATAACTTGTATTTATCAAAATTGGATTACGGGAAAGGCTCGTTATCCGTTTTTTCCATTTTTCATTTCAGCACAAAATCGGAAATTGGAAAAACGAGTCGTAATCCGTTTTTTCATTTTGATTTTGTAAACGAATATTGAGAAAACAAGTCGGTTTTTTATTTCTGTTTTTTTGAAAAATGAATGACACAGGGATTAAAAGTGGTATCAGTGCATCCCAAATTCCCATCCCCTCACTTAACAGATGAACACTCTGAACTCTGTGATGCTTCTGAGTGAAGCCCAGGCTCTGCTCCATACACATTCTGGTTGATCTGTGAGCCAAAACTCACTATAGCTTCTGCTGCTCTCTCCCCTCTTCCCCACTCACCTCCGGCTTGTTGAATCTCATGTGATGAGCCATGATGTGGAACTCTACGACCCTGGGACCCTGGTAACCTTTGACCATGGTGGCTTTGAAGGGCAGTGGATAGCCCAGCTGGTAGCGCACTGGCAGGGCAAAGGAGAGATTGCGCTCCTCTCCGAAGCGGTAGAGCATGTTGAGCACAGTGCTGCTGGCTGTCTTGTGGGTCTTGAGGAACATGATGTGGGTGTGGGGCTGGCAGGAGCCCAGGGACGGCCCCTGAGCATCAGGGGATGAGAAAATTGAGTGAGCAGCTGGCTGGACACTGCTGGAGGACAGAGGAGGAAAAGGAGAGAGTTAAAGTTACATCACTGTAGAGCTGCAACTAATGATTATTTCCATCGATTAATCTGTTGATTATTTTCTCGATTAATCTGTCGATTATTTTCTCGATTAATTGAGTAATCGTTTGGTCCATAAAATGTCAGAAAATGTTGAAAAATATCGCTCAGTGTTTGTCAAATCTGGAAATGATGATATTCTCTAATGTCTTGTTTTTGACCACAAACCAAAATGATTCAGTTTTATTTTCTTTGTTATGTGGAGCAAAGAACCCAGAAAATATTCACATTTAAGAAGCTGAAACAATCAGAAATCTTGTTGAAAAAGCTTCAAACCGATTAATTGATTATCAAAATAGTTGACGATTCATTTAGTGATCGATTAATAATCAAGTAATCGTTTCAGCTCTACATCACTGTTTACAATTCTCGTCAATATTGGGGAAATTCAAGCTAATAATACTGAAAAACTTCTGGTCTGTAGTCTAACAATGTTTGTGTTCTGTTTGTGTTCATGTAAGAGTATCTGTAAAGTTTGCTCTGCCCTGTGTGTTACAGTAGAGCTTGTAAATTAACTCCACACCAAATAAAAAGGCTGAGGAGTCGAGGATCACGCATGAAAGACGCTGCATGTATGAAAGAGATGCCGCCTGAAGTTTACGGCATCGTTAAAGTGTTAACACACTACTGATGATGCATTCCCAACAGCGTTATCAAACAATGCGCACCCAACATTTTATGAAACAACACCTCAAACAACGCCACTTCCTCTTCTCTCATCAACAATCAACGCAAAACCCATGGTCATCTCCAACATGTAACTGAAGTACATTTAGCTGCCGCAGTAACCAGCTTAAATACGTTAAATAAAGGAATCCCGTCATTTTCTTCTTTAGCAAGGTCACTGTTCACAAACTCTTGTACCAAGGATAATAACATCTCATCCTGTGTTTTTGGAATCAGCAGAGGTTGTAAATTAACACCAAATAACAAGGCTGAGGAGTAGAGGAGCGCGCATGAAAGACGACGCCTGCATGTACGAAAAAGATGATGCCTGAAGTTTATGGCATCGTTAAAGTGTTAAACTGTTAAGCAGTGACGAAGTACCCAATGTCACAGAACCATTAATTATGGGATTAACTGGAAATCACCCAAAAAGTTTTACGTGATAATCTGGAAAACACCCAAAATGACATACATGAAAGGAGGATAGTCCCCAAAATATCTTATACAACAACAATTAACCAATCAGATAAGGGGGTGTAAACCCTCCCCTCAAAGGTTTTAAAAAAAGGAAAGACAAGACAGCTAGATACGGTTAGAACTGTTAAACGGAAGCTAATAGTGGAAAAATAATTTGTAATAATAAAAATAAGGGGGGTGGCCCCCTTCCCAGAGGATAAATAGAGATGCTCCATGAACAGTTTTTCAGTGTACTTCGGTGCTCTCACTTGGTGTTTTATTTATGGATCCCCAAAAAACAGTAATGTCCTTCCTTCCGTCTTGCAAGACAGTCCTTGTACCTGTCTGAATGCAAATGCCCTCCCTTCCTAGCCTTTTTTTTCCCCTTGGTCGATTACTGCTTTGGTTTTATTGTATTAAATGTGTCAGTGTCTCAGAGCTTCTCTTCACCACTGTCCCGGGATATCATTAAACACCACAACTTTGAACAAGGACTTTGAGAGATTTTCTTCAACACACACAAAAACACAGAGAATGTATTAACCTCTTCTTGAAGATGACATCCAGTAGCTGGTCAGCAATCGCAATGGCCGCGAAGAACAGCAGTGCCTTCCACATCCACACTGGACCCACATGACCACAAGTCAGACATTTTACCATCCTGGAGGTGGGGGGAAGAGAAGAGAGAAAACAAAGATAACTAGGACTGCACACAGTCATGACAGGGCGGCTTGGGCGAAATGAAAGAAAATATTATTTTAAATGTCTAATATGCAAGTTTTAGTACACAGGCAGAGACAGATTTGTGCTGCTGAAGGCGGATTTATCTCCTAAGAAACTGTTCTTTGGTTAAAATCCCTTTACACAATAAGAGGAATAGGACTTAATAAGAGCTCATTTATTAGTTCACCACATTTGTTTCACAGCACATGGCAATGGATGTCTGCGTCTTGTTTTGTGTTAGCCTTTAGTTTCACCAGTGACATCAATGGGAGAGAACCCGGAACCACATTTGAAGGCGTAGAAAAGACAGGTGAAATCAGGTGAAAAGACAAGGACGACAATGGCCATCTGTGACAGTCGAGGAAAACGCCCTGCATTTCTCTGTAACAAAGTAATGTTCAATGAATGTGGAGTTCTCTTGAATTCAACCATGGTTTTGGGCAGCTAGCCAGCCCTGCCCATTTGACACAATAAGTGCATTGAATGTAACCATCTAACAGTATGAGCTGCCAGTTCTATTTAAAGTAGCAAATTCAACCACCTGAACGTGGTTTTGGGCAGCTAGCCAGCCCTGCCCATTTGATACAATAAGTGTGTTGAATGTCTCAAGTCTATAATCTTCTCTAACCATCTAACAATATAAACTGCCAGTTCAGGTTAGTACACAAGGTGTGGCAAACAGGGCAGGTTTATAGCAAAGTTAGAGGACGCTTCCTGTTTATAATGGCCAACTTCCTGTTGGCTCAAAGGCGTGTCCGTAAATGTGTTGAGGGGAAGTTTCCTTGTCTCACATATAAGGTTTTGTGCAGATCGGTCAACGTATGGCGAAGTTAGAGGGCACTTCCTGTTTAAAATGGCCAACTTACTGTTGGGTCAAAGGCATGTCCATAAACGTGTTCAGGGAAGTTCCCTTTTCTCACATCGGACAATGTTAAAATTTACTTCCTGTTTCGGGCGTTCCACTTCCTGTAGGGAGGTCATCTTTTTCAGACATATTCAGGACGGGTCTGGGGTCTCACATACAAAGTTTTAGTTGGATACAACAATCCCTGTTGGAGCAACATGAAAAACTGTAAACGTAATTTTGTCTGCCGTCACCAGGGGGCGCTGTTTTTGAAATTGAATATTTTCATATAGACGTCTTCAGGGCCAGACTATCATCGATTCTAGCAAGTTTGGTTCAGATCGGACAAGGATTAGCAACAGTTTGTTTTTTTTCGCAAAAATCCGACTTTGCATCGTTGCCATGGCAACACTGTTAAACAATTTGTCATTATATTTAGAACGCATCATCTAGCATGTGTTTTGAGTGTTTTCACCAATTTTAACTTTGATACAATCATCTGTATAATATTAAAGAAACTTTTCTTTGTGTATTTTCTGTCACCACCAGGAGGCAATGTTTTCAAACTTGACTGTTTTTGCATAGACATCTTCAGCAACTATCCATCATCAATCGTAGCAAGTTTGGTTGGGATTGGACCTTCCATCGCGAAGTTAAAAGAGTTTCGTTTTGTGTTGCGAAAAATCGAAATTTTGGCCAACTTTGCCGCCCCCTATCTCGTGCACCATGCTTTATTTAAAAAAATCTTCAATAATTTAAGCTCCTCAACTTGTCCACAGTGACCTCACCAAGGTTAAAGGTGATCGCACAAAAGCTCTAGGAGAAGTTTGTTCAAATACCATTAAGGCGAATTCGCCAAAATCACCAAAAAATGGCCGATCAACCCAAGATGGGGGACTTACTGTTGGGTTTGGATCATGGTCATAATGTAATTTTTTCTTCATCCCGACCTTCTACACGTGTACCGATTTTTATGCATGTACGATAATTGGGCTGTTTAGGGTGAATTTGGACAGGGGGCACCGCACTTATTGGGCCCTCCCACATCCAATTTTCAATGTACATTCCCCGAACCTTTTTCAGACGTAAATTTACACCAAGTGTGATGTGAGGAGCCTATTGTTAATCCTTCAGATTATTATTCTATCCGCAGGCTTTGCGGTCATTTTTGAGGGCGTTAACGTGCATAAAAACTTTACATGCTAAAATACGATATTCGCATAGTTTCCGTTGCTCAAGGGCTCTGTAAGTTTAAGTTCAGATTTATGTTTAAAAAGTTCACTTTTCATACACAAATATTTTTCCAGTCTTTTTGTATTATTTTTCTTCCACTTTTCAGAGATTTATCTCAAAATCCTCTATTGTAGTTAAATCTTTGGGACTTCTAGTTTAGGGATTAGTTGTCGGCGCCGACCCGACAGCACTATTCTCTCTTTTTATAAAAGAGAAACCACAGTGAGAGGGGCAGCATAAAACATTTAACAATCATGAAAATAACCATAATAATGTGTCACAAAATACAAAAGCTCTGCTCTGGCAGAAACAGAACCCCCGGTATAATAAAAAATATATGGGTTTAATCCCCAGAAGGGAGTTTGTTTTTTAATAAGAAACTGTTTAAACAATTCTCTAAATGTGTGTGCTTCAGTGTTCAGCTCTTAAAATACCTCTCATGGCTGCCATGGATTTGATGATCTTGTGTTCTGCCAAGAGCAAACCATTCCTGCGAAGCTTGAACTCTGGCCGCACCAGCTGAATCTGGGAAATAAATAAATGCACGCGCAATAACAAATCCTCCAATTGGATTAAACACCTTCCTGTGGTAAGCAGGTATGTAGTTTGTCCGACCACACATTTCCTCAGCTGGTATGGTATGTCGTTCATCCTGTCCGTGTTTGAACAGTGGAAACTTATTACAAGTAATGACAAGGAAGAACACAGTGTCATCAAGTATTTAGCCAAGTTAACGGTTTAGCAGTTCACTCGTCTGACATGCAGGACACCCGATGTTTTAGAGACTATATATTGAGCACATAACTAGAATCGTGCAAAATGAAAGCAAATATTATTTTAAACGTCTAATATGCACGTTTTAGTACACAGGCAGAGACAGATTTGTGCTGCTGAAGGCGGATTTATCTCCTAAGAAACTGTTCTTTGGTTAAAATGGAATAGGACTTAATAAGAGCTCATTTATTGGTTCACCACATTTGTTTCCCGGTACCGACATGTGATAAATACCTGAGGACACAGCACATGGCACCGGATGTCTGCGTCTTGTTTTGTGTTAGCCTTTAGTTTCACCAGTGACATCAATGGGAGAGAACCAGAGTCACATTTGAAGGCGTAGAAAAGACAGGTGAAATCAGGTGAAAAGATTAGGACGACAATGGCCATCTGTGACAGTCGAGGAAAACGCCCTGCATTTCTCTGTAACAAAGTAATGTTCAATGAATGTGGAGTTCTCTTGAATTCAACCATGGTTTTGGGCAGCTAGCCAGCCCTGCCCATTTGACACAAGAAGTGCTTTGAATGAAAATATCTAACAGTATGAGCTGCCAGTTATACTTAAAGTAGGTACAAGATGTTATTCAGATTAGTACACAAGGTGTGAGAAACAGGGCAGGTTTGTCCAAACAATAAAAAACATGTTGTGAGAAAGTACCCATGCCTGACTGTTTGGGTAAATATTGACTAGGAATGCACGCAGTCATGACAGGGCCCTTGCACCAGATGCAAGCGTCCCCACAAAAGTCGGGGAGTGCAGCAGTTCCCTGAACTCAATTCAAAATGGCCAACATCACGTCGGGTGAAGTTTGTGTCTGTAGACATGTTCAGGGTCAGGCTCGTGTCACGGAGGAAGTTTTGATTATGAAGCGTGCAAATAGCCAAGGTGGACGCCAACTTCCTGTTGTGCTGAGGCTGTGGTCCCAATGGACTTTTTGGGACCGCAATGTATGTATTATTATTATTTTTTTATTTTATTTTTTACCTAACAAACAACACATACTGCTTTTACTTTGAAAGAGTCAGCCCACCATTACCAAAACTTTTTTTTTCTCCATTTGGCAAATACTAAACATTATTGCACGCTCACACATTTTTTATTTAAAATTTAGCACAAACAAAGCAGCCTGATCTTATTACATATCAATCATTTAGCAAATGATTTGTCTGCTCACTAACCCTGAGTAGAACAATATTAAAAAGCAGGTGCAAAGATTAAAATGTATTCACATGATGTGTGTGACATCATTCACCAACTTTTTTTTTTTTAATTTAGAATTTTCTATTATTTTACACAAGTATGAACATGAAACAAACAAACAACCATACATATGAACGAGTAAAACAAACAAAATGAAGTATAACGAAAACGGAAATGAAAAACAAACAAAAAGAATAAAACAGGCAGGTAAGTAAGCAGTTCAATAAATAATATACATTTGGATGTGAGGGGCGATCCATTATTCAGGCAAAGTGTATGGCCTTAATGTAAAACATATCAATACAAAACAAATAAGAACATCTATACCTTATTAAGCTGTTCTCTCTGGATATACATTTACCAAAACTGTTCGTTTATCATATCATTTTCTCTGTTTAATCTCCGCAACATTTTCTCACATGCAACCGTTTCCATCATCTGAGTTCTCCACATATTCAGTGTGGGAGCTTGAGGCTCCTTCCAACACCTTAAAATTGTCCGTGCACAAGTCATTAGGCCAGTTTTTAAGATTCCAAAATGATGTTTGTTTAAGTGTGGTACCATTGTTTGGTCTCCTAGGAGACATAGTCTTGGCGATCTGGGAAGTTCACAAATCAACCATTTGCCTATATAATCTAAAACATTTTCCCACAGGGGGAGGATCTTAGAACATTCCCATAATGCATGTACAAATGTGCCACTTTTTTCCCCACACTTCCAGCTTAGATCATTGTTAAGCAAACCCATTCTATTTAGTCTTGATGGGGTAAAATAATATCTGTGGATTATTTTATACTGAATAAATTTGCTTCTGGCTTCTCTTACATATTTTTCAGTGTTGGAAAGAATCCCTTCCCATGTTTTTTCATCCAGAGTACAAGACAAATCCTTCTCCCATATCCGCTTGAGATTACTACAACCATTACTGCCTGTCCAAGGACACATTTCATACCATTTTGATGCTTTATGATGCATTTTAGGTAGCTGCAAATAACACTCAACTGGACCCTTATCCTGACCAGCGGGAACAACCTCCTTAATACAGTGTCTAATTTGTAAATATTTCCAAAAGTGGCCTCCACCCTCTAAAGGAAATTTTTCCTTCAGTCTGCTATATGGAAGAAAATTACCATTTTCAAATAAATCATCTATAATTCTTATACCTTTTCTTAACCACTTTTCATTCACCAACTTCATTAACTTCAAGAAACCTCGCCAAATCATCTTTGTGTTGTTGTCAGGGTATCTGTATTTCTGTATTGTCCTCACCTTGTGTTACTTGAGTGTGTTTGTGGAAAGGGTGTTGTGCGTGACACCTGAGCCTATATACAGTAACTCTTAATGCCAAGCTTCACAACCTTTTCTTGTTTTCTTTAACTTTGTTCCTGTTTGCCTATGACTCAGGGCCATCCTGGCCTGAAAGTCCGGTATCCTGCCTCACCCAGCTCACCTGACCACATACAAAGAACATTATCCTGTATCCGGGATGCCAAGCCTCAACTGGCACACCTGGTCTAGTTACCAGTTAAACAGATGCATCCCCACACAAGTCAGGGAGTGCCCTGAACTCACTTTTGAATCTGTGTTTGGACAAGTGTTTGATTTTGTTTGTCTTGGTCTATTTTAATAGGGTATAATATGTCCCCTTTAAAGTCTGACCACAGTCACGCTAATGTGGCCTACAAATGACGCCAGGTGACCGTACCAGACGTCGCTCACACCCCCTGGATTACACGCCATGTACGTCACGGCACTCGTGTGGAGATACACAGACCGCCCTGTTGAGGTGCTCTGCAACAGCGCCGTAAGAAATCTAAACGAGACATAACTGAGGCAGTGACTTGTGACCTGTTTCCACTCAGCATAGTTTATAGAGATTGGTTTGGTTTTAAAAATCTCACGAACGTGCTTGACATTACTATTTTCCTCTGTGTGGTCTGATTGATAACTGAAGTGATCAAAACAAGAGGAAAGTTTATGAGTTTAGAATACAAGTTAAAAAGTTATATCGTGATATGTTGATATTGTATGATATGTACCTTTCAAACTGTTATTATTAGTGGGGAAAATGCACAGTAAAAACAGACAAGACAAATGTTATTTTATCACATGAAATACATTTTTGGGTTAGGGTTTTTTCTCAACATGTTATTGTTAAAAATGTAATTAGGGATGTCCCGATCCGATATTGATAACGGATATCGGTCCGATATCAGCCAGAAATCGGATTATATCGGACTGCCCTAAAATCTCTGGCTCTGCGTGATGGATGCATGTAGAGCCCAAATCAGAGGCTAATAAGCCACACAGTGAGCGTGAGCTAGCCGTTAGCACCACGCTCCAGAGGCGAGTTGCTAAAACAACATTATTTCATAAACTAGCACCACCTGTCGACTTTCAACAGCCTCTGTTTGTTAATTATACCCCAAAAACCAGCCATGCCAAGAGCTTTCTGTGTTTTAAATGTGTCCTGAAGCTCCACACACAAGGAGCTTAGTACGTATGTGGGGCTGGTCCTGGGCTCTGGGTTAACCTGCAGGACGAGTCACTTAACCTGTGTGGGTTGTAGAGCTGAAAAAATTTATCGATTGTTAATTACTAAACAATCGATTACTAAATTAATCAACAACTATTTTGATAATCAATTAATCGGTTTGAAGATTTTTTCATGATTAAAACAACATTTCCGATTGTTTAAGCTTCTTAAATGTGAATATTTTCTTTATTTCTTTGCTCTGGATAACAAAGAAATCATAAAAAATTGATCATTTTGGTTTGTGGACAAAACAAGACATTTAAGAACATCATCATTTCCAGGTTTGAGGGACACAGATCAACATGTTTATGGTTTTCTGATATTTTATGGACCAAACGATTAATCTATTAATCGAGAAAATAATCGACAGATTAATCGATTATGAAAATAATCGTTAGTTGCAGCTCTAGTGGGTTTGGCTAATCCAAAATAGTGAAACAAGGGGGGTGTTCTCTGAAGACACGCTGCTACTTGTGAAATACAGGTGCTCTGAAAACACCCCCAATAGCACTTGGTACTTTCCTCCTGATGAAATTAACCATAGACTGCAAAAAAATCTAATATTCTTATGTTGAAGGTTAAAATTGATGTAACACATTGGTAATAATAAATGGGTCAGTTTTTCTCATACCGATTGTTGCTGACTACAACACACATTCCACACTGCAAAATAAGTAATTAAAGTATGTATGATTCGTGCTGTTACGTATCGGATCGATATTGGTATCGGCCAATACTCAAGGCTGCAATATGGGGTATCGTATCGGAAGTGAAAAAGTTCGGGACATCCCTAAATGTAATGTCTAATCACAGCGTTGTATGCTCTCTTGACAGGTCAGTCACTGCCATGCAAGCAGAGGCCTGATAATGTGCTGTGATCACTAATCTGTCAACAAGATAGATAGATAGATAGATAGATAGATAGATAGATAGATAGATAGATAGATAGATAGATAGATACTTTATTCATCTCACAGAGAAATTCACAGTGTAACTGTCTGTAAAAAAAATTATGTTAAACTATTATTTATACATCAAATATATAAATATATATACTGTATATAAAAGTCAAAATTTTGGATCAATTGTATAACGACTTGGTGTGCCTGATTTACGTCCAAAAGTAACCATAACCATAACCAATTAATGCCTAACCTTGACCCAACCACAATTGAAATGGTTTTCCTAAACTCAACCTCTTCCTCAGAAATGAGGTTCTGCCTGGTTTATTATTATTTATAGTTTTTGGTCCTGACAAAAATTTATGTGCAAGCACTTTCTCTCTCTCTCTCCATATATATATATATATATCACTCTCTCACACACACACACACACACTTTTAGGGCTAAAACAATTACTTGACTAATTGATTATTAACAAAACTATTCATCAACTATTTTGATATAATCAGTATGAGCTCCAGTTTCTTTGCTCCATATAGAAAAAAAATCATTAAAAACGAATAATTTTGGTTTATGTGTAAAACAAGACATTTCAGAAGGTTTCGTCATTTCCAGGTTTGAGCAAACACATTTTATGGAACAAACGATGACTCAAATTAATCGAGAAAACCCTAGTCTCATAGGACCAGGTTTTGGTCTCCATAAGGACTACTGGTCCTGACAAGGTCAGTGTTCACACCTGAAAAGATCCTAAAGAGGTAAAAAATACAAGAACACACAGAATTTCTAATCCTAACATTAAAAACCAAGTCTTAATCCACAAACAGCCCTTTGGAAGTGTGACAGAACATGAGGACCATTCAAAATGTCCTCACTTCCTTTGGTTTATTATTATTTATAGTTTTTTGGTCTTGACAAAAATGTATGTGCACGCACTGTCTCTCTCTCTCTCTCACACACACACACACACACACACACAGACACAAGGTTTACGCAGCTATTCTTGTTAGGAAACATTAAAACGATTCATGAGTCTGCATATTGCGGGTCCAGGAAAAGTCAGTGATTCTACCAGGCAGGTAAAAGGAAAAAAACAGGATCACACACACACGCAGCAGCCAGCCAGTGTGGAGGAGGGAGCCTCTTCAGACCGCCACCACCCACACCATCTCCTCTTTCTCTGCAGGATCACATCCCCAGCGCCGCCCATTATTCTCCACAATCACTGCATCGCCGCGCCCCCCCCCCCCCCCCCCCCCCCCCCCCCCGGGTAAAATAAAGCCAAGCTAACGGTACCTGGCTGCCCGTCTGTAAAGCATGGCTGAATCCCGCGGTCGGCTTCAGTGTCGGTGTTGTTGTCTTGCAGCAGCAGTAGCGGAGAGCTCGGAGCATCTCGCAGGCTACAGCCGCAGCTCCTCCCGCCGTCGCTGCCGGAGCAGAAGCTACAGATCAGGCCATGGAGCCGGAGCAGGCCCGCTCACAGACATGGATCGTGGCTCAGTGTGAATGTGTGTGACGGATGCTGCCGTCCGTCCCTCGACAAATCCTCTCTGTGTGAGTATGTATGCAACGTCTCCTCCAGTGCATCACCCGCTTATACTACTGTGTAGCCAGAGTGCGGAGAAAAAAAAATGTAGAGCTACTTCCGGGCGCCTCCAAAATAAAACCTTGACAGGAAAAAAAAAAACCGCCCCGGTTTGCTGTTATGCTGTTTGATAACTTGTACACTCTGCCATTACGAGATTAAGAATATGGTTTTGACATCTCCACAGTCCACTGTCCGAGACATGATGAAAACAAAGGACATTTAATGGGTGCACATGTTGTGCTTTTATTTTGAGGGTAAACTTGAGTGATTTCCTTTCAGTCTTTGTTCACTTTTGCTGACTTAACAGACCAGGGTTGCCAAATCTAACGTCAAAATGATGCTGACAGAAAGGCAATCGGAGACAAGGCACGCTCATAATTTCCTCCACCTCATCCCGTTGCCTGTCTGCCTGCGCTAGATAGATAGATAGACAGATAGATAGATAGATAGATAGATAGATAGATAGATAGATAGATAATAAAAAATAGCTACACCAGGACGCTTACTAGCATCCTGAATATGTATATATGTATGCTAGTAAGCGTTTGAAGGAATACTTCACCAATTTACATTTAGCTTTGTATTACTAGAATAGGAGTAGTATTTTTGGAAAATTGTGCTTCACAACCTCACTTTCCCCTGAGTCGAGAAATGTCTTTATTCTTTTTCTTTTTACGTGCCCACCAGACCAATGCTAATTCCACACTTTTTTGACCCACTCGTAGGGGCGGGACCTCATTCCCCGAATGTTAACAGTGTCCGCCATCTTTGCTAACAGTTAAGCTAACAGGACCAAGTATCACTGGTGGGCACGTAACAAAGAAAAAGAATGAAGATATTTCTCAACTCAAAGGAAAACTAAGGTTGGGAAGCACAAATTTTCAAAAATTCTACCCCTGTTATAGTAATACAAAGCTAAATGCAAATCGGTAAGTATTCCTTTAAGCTTCAGTTCAGCAGTGTAATGACAGCCCTGGACTACAAATACCATCTCCACAGATGACCAAAGAGAAGGTCTGACTTGGGAGTACTGTGTCACCTCCATCTACCCAAGCTCCTGGAGACCCAAGTCAGCAGGAGGCATGGTAAGACATTTAAAATTTCAGCAGTTTAGATTGGCTGTATTTCAAGTGTCGAAGAAAGATATTACCTTTCAAATTGTAATTATTAGCAGGGAAATGCACTGTAAAATTAAACCCTGTCTCGTCCGACAAGACAAATTTTATTTTTTAATTTTTCTGTAAAAAAATAAAAAAATAAAGCTTTATTATTAATCAATTTCTTTTTTATATCAACTTGTGTGTATTTTTTGTAGGTTAAATAATCATGTAATCAGAGTATTTGAAGTTTACAGTGCTACAGTACACAGTACTTTCATAATACAGTATGTTGAAGTGATATTTTGGATTTCTGGCAAATGCACCATGGCAGTGCTCCCTGAGGCACAGTTTGGGGGCCATCAGGTAAATGGTGGAATATATCAAATATCAAACTGATGTCCCGCAGACATCTTGGCATGCCTGATTTATGTCCAAAGTTCATGTTTAATGTGATTGTTGCCTGGTCGGCTGAGCGTCAAAAGACAGGGACCCAAAAAGGGATGATGTGTAGTTGGCTGTTTTTTATTTATCACTCTGCAGCACAAACATTGTCACCAGGAGAAAAAGAATGAAAACAAAAAAAACCTCCAAAAACATTAATTGATGAATCCTTGACTACATTTTATACTCAACAAAAACAGAGTGAGAATCATTAACTAAACTTTGCATTTAACCTCTGTGCAGGTATTGTCCCAGGCTCTGCTAAACTCACTCTCATAATATCAATTATAATCCCCACAGCTACCAAATCAACCCCAAACATACACAATACTGATAATACATAATCTTAAACACTTTAATTTTACTATTATAAATTTTTCTTTACATGTCAACTATGCAATTTGCCTGTTTTCTAAGTAGGTTGCAGTAGAAACGTTAAGCTGTGAACTGTGTATTTGTAAATGTTATAAGATATAAGATATAAGATAAGATGGAAGCAGAAGCTACATGGCACGAGCTAATAATAATAGTGTCTGGTGTGTAATAATCTAATTACTCCACCATTATGCGGTGTGTCTGTGTGACAAGTATCCTTAAGCTTCTGTTTTGGCAGTAAAAAACTTTGAAAGTTTGTAGTTGAGCTAATTAGCAAGAAGGTGATTTAATTATTATTGGGTTTTTTTTGGATATTGGACTGTAAAACAACAGGCCAGTTTTTCTGGGTTGAAGATTAATCAGCACGCGTTCCACGCAGCGGGAACTGAGAAACAAGATGGCGAGCCACCCACAGGAGTGATCACAGGATGAACACGTTTTTTAAGAACTGTCTTCACTTCACAGATAAGGATATTGCTCTAGTTCACAGGGGAAGTGGTAGGACTGAGACATTTTTGTCCCACTGATTGCTGCAAACTGTTAAAGAGCCCTAGTTAATGGTTGTTAATGGTTGTAAAATTGTTGTTGTGAAATTTGAATTGTTCTTTGTGCACTGAACAAGAGAATTTTGAGTTTACATTTGAGATTCAAGGTGGATTTTAATTGTGTATTTGGACATTGGTTATGCAGTTTTTTGTGTTACTGTGGAATATTTGTGAAAAATAAATTTGAGAGAAATAACTAGGATTAAAGGAGTAAATCCTCGAGGTGTACAAAAAAAGGGTAAATGAATGGAATTAACTCAACAAAGGGAGAAATGTTTCAACACTGAATGTTTATTGTGTAATGTTTTTTTTATTGTATGGGTGTATGTGTCATGGTTCCAAAAATACATCAGGTTGGTTTGTTATTCATATTAATGCAAATGCTCACATGCTACCATTACAGTTTATAATACGAATAGAAGTTTCAATGTGCGTATCATTTGCTTTTTAAAATGACAATACTGAGCTAGCTAATAACAATGTAGCTACAGACAAAGATTAGCCAACGTTTCTAAAGACATGACTGACTAAGTCATCACGTGTCTCACCTGCTGTGGAGAAGACGTGTCCACACTGACGTTTACAGATCTGAGCGAGAAAACTACACTTAAATGCCGATTACACACTGTAGTTACGGACTGTATAATGTGCAGCACGTTTATTTAAATTTCCCTTGTTTTTATGAATAATTTTAGATGATTCCTATCTTCTTCTTCTTCATGTGAGACTGGTGGGGCAGCACCCTAATGCCTTCTATGGATGGGCAGTAACAGTAAAGAGGGGCTGCATTTAAAGTAGCCATGTGTTTCCTCTATGATAGCAGATTGAAAAAACAACAAAGCACTGGAATGTTGTATCACTACACCCCAACTTGGAATCGGTTCAAAGTAGAGTTCTCAACGGGCCTGAAAATTACAACCTGACCCGACCCCGTCCGCGGGTCTTTAAGCCCGAAACCGACGCAGCCCGACACACCAGAGTGAATTGTCTGCCCGAACCCTACCTGGCCCGGTCTCTCCGAATACATTTTCCAATTGATTGAAGTGCTGTGTTTTCTTTGCAACGGGAGCGGGTGCTGCTGCTGTTGACGCAGCACCCGTCTCCTGGCTCGCGTCATCTGGGTCCTACCGGCTGGGTGGTACCGGCTGCTGCACAGCTAACGGGCGGGAATTCACATACTGGTAAACATTTGCAGTCAGTGGGCAGCAACTGGTTGAATTTCAGTCTCAGGAATGTTGTGGAGATTGGCCATTTTTCCCCCAACCGGTGCGCATGCCGTTGACGCACGGCTACCAGCAGTGCAGTATTGTTGGCATTTTGCTGGCAGTGATGTCTAAGTCATTCTGCCCATAGCAGCACAAGATGCAGAGGTGTTCACAGCGATCAAACAACCTAATTTCAAATACAAACTTTATGGTTTTAGGACCCCAAATACTGTAGCATGCAGTGGCTTCTTCGTGACAAAGAAACACTGCAGTTTCTAGTTTTCCTTGATGAATACAGACTACAGCTACCTGCTGATCTCCTCTCATGCAGGTGCAGAACGTACTCTCTGGTTGCTCGACGGCCGAAGTCATTGCAGTGTGTGCTGGTGCAACTTTTTAATCCAACACTAGTGTGCAGCAGGAGGCTAGTCCAGTTCTAAATTTAGATGTAAATCCTCTAATTGGTTATCCAGTGATTTTGTTAAGGAGTTAATACCAGCCTTTGAACTGGGGCCTATTCTCACCATCTTCCATATGGCTCAGTCTAGCCATATTAGCAGAACAATAACAACACAGGGCATCATATGCTATGTTTTCACAATGTTACAGTTTGGTTTGATACAGTACAGTATGGTTTCAAGCTGAGAACGGAACCTTTACCTGGTAGGTAAGGTGTAGGCTGTGCCCAATGGCCGCGTATTGTGACCTTGTACCTGTAAATAACCTTTAATATGCCACAGCGTATTCTCAAAATGTGTTGTTTCTATAGTTTATTATTATTATTATTATTTCATAAGTAATGTCTTCGATTTAACTTGTTTCCTTTTTACCGTTATTTCCTGTTTTTAGGTTGGTGCTTTTAATTTTGATAGAGTGTAACCGGAAAAGGATAGTTAAGCATTCACACGGCATAAACACACGGGTCTAATAAAAGTTCAGAAATGTCTACTAATGTCTACTAATAAGTTTGTTTAGCACCTGGCTGATAAGGGCACAAGGTTTGTCATCATTTCGTTTTAATGTTGTGCTTAATGCTCAATAGTAATGTGATGTCCTTTTATAGTTTTGCATTGTTTTATTCCAGTGTACTTTAAGCTAGCAATAACGCTGTTTTGGTGCGATGTAGGGCATGTTTGTCGGTCCGAAAGGGACAGTTATTTCATTTGCTTGTTTGCAAGTATAAATAAATTATATTTATTATTATTATTATTATTATTATTATTATTACAATAAAAAAATGTTGTGTGTATTTATAACAATTCCTGAGGTTAAAGCTGTAAAATGACAGTTAAAAATATTGAATTTTAATTTAAATATGTTTGTTTATTGCACTGTATTCTGAGGTTGTCATTGAGCTAAAACAGGTTAAAAGGGATATTTCATGATTGTGAATGAGGATTCATTTTCAGTTAAAGGTTAAAAACACACTTTTTTGATATTGTTGAACATTATGAAGTTGGTAATACTATTTTTGTTTCATTCCATAGCTCTTATGGTGTGTTCAGAGTGTGTTCAAGGTATCAAAGGTTTTAATGGGGCAACGTTACCATCTATTCAGCTCAAAAATAAACACTTGTTGACCATCAGTTAAAGAGTTCGACCATCATTCAGCCGGGGACGCTACAGTACCGGTGCGACGACAACGAACATACAACAATCAAGGACATTCAGCAGTTTTTGTTTCCTGCTCGGTTTGCGGCTGTTCATCTCAACAAGATGCCAAGCTTTGTATGAGACTAGACTGCGGGTGAAACTGGACACGCTAAATTGACCGTTGGTGTGAGTGTGAGAGTGGATGGTTGTCTGTCTGTGGCCTGTGATGGACTGGCGATCTGTCCAGGGTGTATTCCGCCTTCGCCTTATGTCAGCTGAGATTGGCCCAGCTCCCCCCATGACCCTTGTGTGGAGAATAAAGCTGTAGAAGATGGATGGATGGATGGATAGACTGCGGGTGTTGAGGAAACAACAGCTGTAAGGGAGTGACATATTACTGTTGCCTAATCTGTCGTAGATGGACCTGACCATACCATCCTACTCCAGTACAGAAATGGACTATTCCAAATGGAAACCCCAAAAAATACATATGAAAACAAGCAAATCACTATGTGCTGTGATCATTACACACTCCAGTGCTGAGCTCTTTACACTGGCTCCCTGCAAAATTTAGAATAGAATTTAAAATCCTCCTCACATATAAAGAACTAAGTGATCAGGCCCCATCATATTTCAAAGAGCTGATTATTCCTCTTACTGCCCAAATAGACCACTCTGCTCTGAAAATAGAGGCCTACTTGTGAACTCAGAGTCTCTCAGGCAGGGCTTTTCAACTTCAGAAGTGGTTGGACCACAAAGGAAAATAGCTGGTGTTTTGTAGGCCACGCATTATATTTGTTTTGACAGCTACAGCCTACCTGAAAATGTATGAATAGAGAATATTAAGCCATAGGCCTACAGAACCTTATCACATCTTATTCAAAAAATTAAAAAATAAAGTAGTTTACTTCAACCCTTCAAGAAGCAGTCACTGACAATAAATGAATGAATAAGACAATAAATATCTATGCCCTTATTAGCCTATTTTATTATAATTTTACAAACGATTTAAATAATTGCCGTTCCACAGAGAATATATATGATGATTGATAGGTTTTATAGGTAGCTGACGAAGCGTAGCTATAATGTGCGCACAAAATACTACTTCGTGGCCACGAAATAAGTATAACATACGCACGTTATACGTATTTCGTGGCCACAAAGTAGGTATAGTGTGCACACGAAATACTAATGCGCCGGTAAAGACACCTGCCTCTCAATACTCTGTTTAAATGCCTCTCCGTAATAATTGTTCCTTGCAATGACAGGCTTTTCAGAATGTCTTTGTCTTCATTCCTAGCCTAAAATAAAAGTCTATGGACAACATTAACGTTAGTTGTCCCTCCTCTTGCCAGTATCCTATACGTGAAACTCCCCAGTGCATAATGTGCACCGCAAGCGCAGAAAAAACCCTCGAGCAGCTAAGCTGCCTCTCCCACGAGCAAGAGCAGATCCTATTGAGCTTGCGGGATTCAAATCTGCGCACGACGGTTAATATCTGTGCACGTGAAATCACATACATTGCTCGTAAGTCATTGTTTTGTGCGCTGGATTATTGACCCAATTCTGATTCCATATCTGGGTTCCAGCTCCTTCAACACCAAGCGTCCATCCTCTTTTCTCACTTGTTGTCCACGTTCTCTGCATTTAGCAAACATCCACCGGTAACCGTGAAGCTGTCCAGGGTTAGGGTTGGTTGCTAATGAACCGCTAAGTCACAGTATGTTTTCCGACGAGAGTGTCCTCTTGTGTAAAGCAATCTCTTCAGCTGTCTCTCACTTATAAGGAAACCGTGTTTACTGGCAAGCAGCGATTTGTCTTTATATTTCAGGCCAATCCCAGAATAAAACTCTATGATGTGGAGTGCATTCCCACGGGTGAATGCACTCCATTGTTCTGTTTGTTTACAGTCTCTATGGGTCAAACTGACCCGGAAGTACATGAATGAATGAATGAAAGTTTTGCGAGATCTCGCAAAAGTACATCTTTTTTATTTTCAACATCCATTTTGTTTTCCATGTCCCTTTAGGGGCTCCGTACATATACTATACCTTTCACTTTAATTATAATCAAATCCAGGCAGCAGCCAGTCCACTTTACAAGTGGGACAGAGTTGGACATTCAAGAGGGGTGCCAAAGTTAAATCCCACACCAACAGACAAGAACATGGGGTATTTTGTTTTGTCAACAATTACACAGATTGACATGACATCACTTGACTGTGTTGAAATGATGCTAATAGTACCTGGACGTTATAAAACAAATGGCAGAAAATGAGACATGATTTTACTTGTAGTGCCTCTTTCAGTTAATGCAGTCATGCACAATAAACACACTGGTTTGGTGCGATGCAAGTCAACTTTGAATCGCTTTAGCTAGCAAATGACTTTGTGAAGCAGTTTGTCAGTTCACTTCCACTAGCCTGAGCGTCTATGACCTATCCCTATGGTCTTCTTCATTGGTTCAGATCAGGCATGTCCAAAGTCTGGCCTGTGGTCATATTTTGTAGGGCCCACAGCAGTTTTATAGTGTATTATTTATGGCCAGGGAGGGACTTGGACAAAAAAATCGGCCTCAGTCATGATTTGCCCCCATTAGCTTAACTGGTAAGGAGTTGTGCTTTGCATCCAAAGGCTGCATGGACAATTGTGACAATGAACATTTAATTTTAATTTCACAGTGCATTTGTATGTAAAAGTTAATATTAAAAAAAGGTCTGATGTGACATCTTCACATTATCAAATCTGAGCCTCGTTAAAAAAAAGTTTGGACAGCCTTGGTTCAGATGAACCAATGAGTCTTCTTGTGTTTGTTTTCTCTCCCTCTCCACTCATTGTGTTCCTGTTGGGTTTTTCTATAATAATTATAATGTCTTGACCTCACCATGTAAACTTCCTTGAAATAATGTATGTTATGAATCTGCGCTTTACAAATTTACAAAAGCCACAGTCCCTTGCTGCGAGTGACCCGGAAATGATACCGTGAGCGCTCAGTTGTGACTTATGTGTGTCATAAGAATGGATACTTGTGACCGAGTGAGGTATGTCATGGATGTATTATAAGAACTGGATAGAGCACCGCCCCCTTTGGCTCTGTTCCTTTCCTTTTGGAGCTCACCCAGCGCGTATGTCAAAAAAGGTGTGCAGACTCATGATCATATTATAAGGAACAATAACAACGTGTTAAAAGTAGTTTTATAACTCCAGATTATTTCACTCTAATTCATATGTTCATCACATTTATCAGTAACTTTATGAACAGATAGTGACGATAAGACATCAGTGGTGAAGTGAGTGCAGGTCTCACACGGTCACAGCTCCACAGTCCACCGTCACCGTTCAGTATGTCAGTATGTCAGTATGAATCCACACAGCAGCTTGTTAATACATCGATACTAAGTTTGAAATAAATCCTAAGGAGCGACAAATAAATAACTAAAACCTGTTTTGTCGTAATATTTTGAAAAAATTGTAAAAGAAAACCCCTCATTGCCTTAAACTGTAGTGTAAAGCAGCTTTGAGTGGTCATCAAGACTAGAAAGGCACTATATAAATACAAACCTAGTAATATATAGTCGGTTTATATTAGATTTGACGGCTTAACCAACTACATAACCTACAAAATCGACATAATACATAATGCTGATGTTCCAGGACTTTGTATGAGGACATTTTCCTTATCTGGACCTCTGTGGATTTTAAATGACTAGCTCTGACCCACAGTGTCCATCGACTGTAAAGTGGCCTCCTCCAGTGACCCAGTGCCTTGCATGCTTATGTCAGCCCAGTCACGTTTGTTAATCAGTCAAACAAGATTAGTCCAACCTGTAGGCGTAGCCAAGAAATAAGCCACCATGGGCTCCGTGCTCTTGAGAATGTAGCAGAGGGTTTACAGGAAATCATAGTTTCATTATACTAAATACATTCAGGGATTCAAAGTAAAACATACTGTCGCTGTTGTAACACCAAGCTTCTTTTTTCAACCAGTAGCTTACTGCAGTATATTGCTATAAATACAACTTGCAAAAACATGTTCTGCCTTTAAAAGAATAGGGCTGCAATCATGGGCGTCAGAAGCATTTGTAATGTGGGACATACACACACACACTTAGCGGGGGGTCTGGGGGTCCTCCCCTCAGAAATTCTTTAAAGAAGTAGATGCCATTCAGGTGTATTTTAACAGACCCCTTCTTATACCTTCAGAAGTAAGCAAAAACTATTGATCCAATAACTCATTCAGAAACAGATTCAATTCGAAGAAGTCCTCATTCAAGTAGCTCATATGCATCAGCCTGTTTTTAAAGAAACTCGCATGGCTCATCACCAACAGTGCATTTTAATTCTACATTTAAAATAGTAATTGTTTTAGTCCTTCGCCACAGATAGCTATTTTTGGAGTTCCTCATGAACTTGCAACCACAAAAATGTTAGAGCTTTTGCGTCCTTGATTGCGCGCAGATAAATTCTTCTCTTCTGGAAATCCTCGCAGCCACCTTCTTTTAAGTCCTGGCTACTTGATTTATCATTTCTACTGAAATCAAATTCAAGCCTTAGAGGCTGTCCCGAGAAGTGACATAGATAGATAGATAGATAGACAAAAGTAGGTGGGCAATTCTGACTTTTGTACCATAATTTGTGGATAAAATGCAATTTGTACAAATGAGAAAGATAGTGTAAAGTAGTTGTAATTGTTGGAGAGAAAAGAGAAACTTTAGAACACGTTCAACAGGTTGACAGTTAACAGGATTAATATTGACTCATTGAAACCCGTTTGTCCTGTTGCTACTGTACCTCACCGAAAAGTGAGTCAAGGCTGATTTAGCAAAAAGTAGTATATGTAGCTGCTAATTTCCAAATAAATGAGTTTCCATAAAATTCTAAGACACATCACATTTTATTCATAAATGTACAGCACCCTTCATCACTCAACAGCAATGAACTCTCTTTACTGTCCCTACATGCTGACCCTCTGACTCGCTCTCAGTCTCAAACACCTACAGTGTTTTTCATAAACAAATTCATAGTCATCTAAATATTAGTTTTTTTAACAAGTCTGTTCTAAGCAGCTATAATTTCCCACCCAGTGCCCAGGTTGTATGTCAAATGCACTTGCGTTCATCAGTTCAATGGGTATGTTGGTCTTGCTGATGTCTTATGGACCAAACAACCAAATGAGGAGATGGATTCATCGAGTAGGAAAATTCATATTGACATACAATTATGTATATATGAATTAAACAACATGAAATAAGTTCACTTAAAATTAAAGGGTTATGGAAACCGAAGTAAAAAAATAAAAAATAAAATGTAAATATTTATTAGGCACGTATTTTCATCTTTGTTAATCATAACATTCATTTTATGCATATGTGCCTTTTCTTTGGCGACTCCTTAATAAATACCATTTCCTCTGGAAATGATTGTATATACAGTCTTGGTCTATACAGTATATCCAGTCATAATTAAAAAATATTTTAAATAATTTACAAACGAATTATGTACTTGTGAAAGACATTTTATGTCATCAATTCCTTTGCTTGAATCACAATTAAAATCTAAAAAAAACAATAGTCATACAAATGTATGTATATTTGTATGAATGTAACTTAAAAAATAATAAAAAATAACTACATTTGCATGAATATTGCGCACATACGTGTGGAGATCACTCACTTGGAGAAACAAGTTGTGGTGGTCATGATCGCTCTGGATGGTGCCGCTGACAGCGGTGCAGCAGGTGGCTTTGGCCTTGTTCCATCCCCTGCTCATTCTTTTATACCAGCGTCGCGGCGCGTGCCGCTGCTGGTGGAGTTACAGCGCTCCCTGTCCGTAACCAGGCCAAGGTGTGCATTTTGACCACGCCCAACCAGTGACGTGCGGTGAGGTCCATGACTGGGGAGGCTGGGGTCGGATGTACAAATACATGAACCCAAAAATAGAAGCTTATATTTAAATGTTGACCCTAATTGTAACATTTAGTTGTTCTAACGCCAGTTCAAAAGTGGTACAACTCTCGTGATAACAGGATCTCCTCCACCACCTTCAGTGATGGGACTGCGGTCAGATGCAGCACCAACATGCAAATATATTAGTTTGCCTTTTTTACAAAATCATTCAAATTAAATGTAAAAGAGAGAGGCACAGATCATAGGAATGAATACTTCAGGTCACGCAGGTTCACCGCTTCTGTGGCCAGTGTTTGATCGCCGCAAAAGCTCCGATTTATCGACATCCTCCTTCTAAAGCCGACTTGTTAGCGGTACGGCAGTCAGCAGCAGCAATGTCGGAGGCCCACAAGACAAGTACAGACAGAAGATAAGCGCCCAAATATTTTAGTACAATGCAAAGAGTGTTTGCCGGCAGTGAAGGTGAAGGACCCATCTAAAGCTGTAACTGCAAGAACTCCCATACAATAACATGGGGAAGAAGTGCCAACCTTCCGTGTCTAGCAGGTAAAATGATGATGATGATGATGACAGTTATCAAGTCAGCTTTAATTTCATATCATTTATGATGTAAGAACAGTGTACACTGAAGTAAGAAGTAGCCTAACTATTAGTCTCCAACATGACAGTTTTTTCCAAACATGACCTCGAAGCGCCACCTTGTGGTGCAATCTTTATTAGTTTATCTGAGATTTTGAAAAGGTTAGACTCATAATGTATGGTTAAACTTTTGAACACATAAACGAACATTGACTTTTGAACAGTTACATCTTTATAATTTTGGTTTACTGTATAGAACATTAATGCCATCAGGTTATCTAGGTTGTCATATGAAGCGCTATTGTCTAAATTGTGCACATTTGTCATTAGGTCAACATGGTATCATGTTTTCCACATGCTGTACACATATAAAGCAACAAACATATACATTTATTACATTATTTACATTTCATCATGTTTTGTTATCAGTTTATTATTTGTGTAAAGAATAAATATGTGGTTCATTCCAAAATAATGATCTATGGTTTTAATCCACTTTTAAATTAAGCAAAGTAATTAAAATGTATTAGTTACATTACTTTGAGAAAGTAATTGAAATAGTTACACTACTATTACATTTTCAACAGGGTAACTTGTAATTATAACATCCATCATCTACCGCTTTATCCTCCACCAGAGGGTCGCGGGGGGTGCTGTGCCAATCTCAGCTGACAAAGGGCGATAGGCGGGGTACACCCTGGACAGTTCGCCAGTCCATCGCAGGGGCCACACAATCATTCATGCTCATACTCACACCTATGGTCAATTTAGAGTGCCCAATTTAACTGTTTTTGGACTGTGGGAAGAAGCCGGAGAACCCGGAGAAAACCCATGCACGTGTGCAAACTCCATGTAGAAAGGTTATTGTTCCAACCGGGGCTTGAATCTGGGTCTTCCTGCTGCAAAGGCACCACTACAACCACAACACCAACCATGTGGTCCATAATTTAACGTTTCCAAAGTAATCTTCCCAACACTGGCTGTGGCACACAGATCCCAAATAAAATAGATGGATGCAGTCCCGCTGTATCCCTCTTCTTGCAGCTTCCTCCCTAACACACCACAGCATAAAGGAGGACACTGAACACCTCAGACTGGTAAAACATCACCAGTTTTGGCAGATGTTAAAGGATTCTAATCTTCTCAGGAAATACAGATGGCTCTACCCTTTCCTGCAAACTGAGTCAAAGTTAGATGACCAGTCCAGCCTATCGTCCAGCGACAGCCCCAAATATTTAAGTCCTGACCACGTCCACCTTAACCTCCTAGATGGACAGAGGTTTTAAGTTTGGTCTGTTCTGACGGAGGTCCACCACCATCTCCTTGGTCTTAGAAGTGTTCAGCTGCAGGTGGTTTGACCTGTACCATCTCACAAAGTCCTCAACCAGGCTTCTTTACTCCTATACCCTGACCAATCCTACACACTCAAAAATCAGGGTAAAAGACAAAAACATTACTGTAGATACACAAGTTCTTTCAGTAATGCAATATTTTGAGATGCCAGAAACCTACCTTTTGACTATCAGAAAGGGTACAAAGTGATTTAAATCAAAAGGGAAAGAAAAAAAAAATACCTGTACCAAATTTATATATAAGGGTATACTGTATATGCATATATTCCTTTTAAAATGTTAAACAAAATCTTCCTTAGAAAAGTTATTGACATTATCACTGTGCATTCGATGTGTAATTAATTAAAAAGATTTGTTCACAGAATTGTTCAGCACTTCCAGCATTACTGCAGAGCAAACTCCATCTGACACAGTCACTGAACTGAAATATTTTTCAGCAGTGCTGTCGCTAAATACACCTCTGAAAAAAAAATGTGTTTTACAAATGTTTTCAGGATTTTTAAGTCTAACTGATCAACAGTTTGGCACTGTTCGGTTAGATTCCTGTGTCTTGACATGCTTCTTTTGACCAATAGCTTGTTTTCTGATTTTTGGTCAAAAACTGTGTTTTTGGTGGAATCAGTTCCGTGTTCTAATGCCAATTACTAAAGAAAGGAAAAAGGTAGAAACACACTTTTTTTCCAGATGAAAGAAGAGAGTCTAGAGTCTAGTCTGGAGTCTAGAAGAGAGTCTACCCTTTCTTTCGTTTCAGTGTTTACATAGTCATAGAACACAATATTCTGTCCTTGAAAGATGGGTCAAAATGGTCTAAAGTGCCTGGCAGTATGGGGCTCTCTGCTCTGAAAATGGCTGGCAGCCAATGAGTTAATATTATTTGAATTTTTTTGCTTGTAAGTGATGACACTTTTAAATAAACTTAAAATATAGAATACAACATAAAACCACACAATCCGCAAATTTTCAATAAGAACATTTACAGCCTGCTGTGTAGAAAATGTACACTACAGTAGTACTGTATGGTCGCCACAGCACCACCGTGTGGCCCACAGTATACATACTGCATATACAGTATATGGCAAGAGATATATTGTAGACTGCTTGAACAGCGATATATATATATATATATATACATATATATACATATATATGTATATATATACATATATATGTGTGTGTGTGCGTGTGTGTGTTAAGTACCAATAACATAAGTAACAATAATTAAAACATTTTTATTTGTTTATAATTTTTTTGCTTGTAAGTGATGACACTTTTAAATAAACTTAAAATATGGAATACAACATAAAACCACACAATCCGCAAATTTTCAATAAGAACATTTACAGCCTGCTGTGTAGAAAATGAATATTACTGACAAAGTACACTACAGTAGTACTGTATGGTCGCCACTGCACCACCGTGTGGCCCACAGTATACATACTGCATATATATGGCAAGAGATATATTGTAGACTGCTTGAACTGCGATGTGTGTGTGCGTGTGTGTGTGTGTTAAGTACCAATAACATAAGTAACAATCATTAAAAAAATCTACCTGGTGCCACGACGGAAGGTAACAAGATGGCTTTTATTTTGAAGGCCAAAGCTCCCGGAAGTGGCAGAATTGGACGTTAAACCGCAAACATGTTCTTGTTGGTGGAATTCCTCAGCACTAGCAGAAGGAAAAGGAGAAGATCCCGGACTTTGTTCGTATGTTTGGACTGAGTTTGTATTTGAGCAGTGAAACAAACTGCTGACCCACCGTGTCTACCGCTGTTCTGTCATGTTTAACACTCGTTAAGCAAGAGTTGTTTAGAAGAGGACGGAGGAAAAAGAGGGAGAAAGTCTTGATGGAAAGGAGGGGACGTAGGAAGATGAGCGGGGGGAGCAAAGGAAGGAGCTGAGCAATGTGGCAAAACTCTTCCCTGCTACGCTGGTGTTTGTGTCGCAGTTAAAGTGGTAAGCGTGTGTTTTTCTGTCTCAATAAACAGTTCATTTTATATTTAGTAAGTATAAGTACCACAGTCGAGGCGTGGTTAACATTTCCTCCAGTTTTCCAGGTGAACAGCTTCAAATGTACTCGTCTTACAGGAGTCTGAAGGGTGTGTAGGGCCTGTAGAGGGCCTCGTCACACTTATACTGGACTTCTATCAACTTTTTCAACTGAACAATCTGTTTTTCTACAGAAAACATCGTTCATTTTTGAAAAAAAATAAGTAATACCCTTAATACTAACCCTATGACTCAAAGTGGCAAATGGCTGTACAAACAATTAATGCTGCAAAGAAACCTAAAAAACGAAAATGGTAGCAAGATAAAAGTACTAGAGAATTAAGTTGTGTTTTTTCTTTTGGCATTTTTTTATTATCAATAATTTTTTTTACTTGTTTAAGTTTACGCATTTTGTCCTCCGATAAATGCGGCTAAGTCACAAAATCAATCAGTCCATAATTGTATCGATTAATTGAGGGTAATAAACATTTACATTTAAGAAGCTGAAAAATCTAAGAACTTATTATGAAAAAAAACAATACAATTTCTTCGTTTTGCAAAGTAAATGAATAAATAAAGTTAGAAATAATGGTAGCAGCCTATTCAGCCTACTGCTGTAGTCATTAATCTAACCAGGCGATCAGGTTGTGTTTGCCGATATCTTACATTTTAAATCCAGTCCTGGCCTGCAAATGAAATGTACTTTGTGAATATACTGTATTTCAATTAGAAATGTTCTCTTAATCTCAGAAGACACTCTGTGGTCATTTTGTGTCTTAATATAATAAATTTCTTGCATATTTTAACATTAAAGTAAATCACATTTAGGTTGAAAATGCAAGACTCAGCTAATGAAATACCTACAATGTGTTCCCTTATGGTGGCTACAGTTTTCTTTTAATTCCAACCTTTCTTATGGTCTTGCAGAATTTAACTCTCCAGTCACTGGGCAGCTTTTTGCACTTCTATCAAATCTGATCTAGTTTTCTGCTGCTTCCACCAATGCAGAGATGGAGGGAGAGAAGGAGAGACGGAGGCAGCAGCGGGAGGAAAAAGAGAGTAATGAAGCGGAGGACGACAGGAGAAGTGATGAAGACACAGACACCAAAGAGGATGAGGATGAAGATACAGAGGGTGCAGCGCTGGTCTGGCAGGAAGGCTACGGTGAAGACAATTTGGGCCTTCCCATCATGCACTGGGAAGCGCTGAGTCTGCGCATTGCTGAGCTGGAGAAGCAAGAAGAGGAGAAAAAGGAGAAAAGGGCAAAGGTCAGAGGGCACAGTCGGGGCGAAGGGAGTGTGATGTTTTGTTCCATGTACATTGGAAGTAGGTACTGGGAGCGACATCAGCCTCAAGTTCAGCACGTTCCACTTGAGAAGTCGAAAAAAACGTGGGCTAGCTGTTGTTAGCCATTGTTAACAATACCAGTTAATAACAACACCTTACATGGTACATAGTACTGTTTAAAAATTAAACAGTACTATGTGTACGACTGATTTACTGTGAAACAAATACGACTGAAATGCTATTTACGGGTAAAACTAGCCTTGTTTGTATGGTGGCAGCTAGGGTTGGGTGATGTCCCCTAAATTGGCAGTCGATGATGTTTACAGTAAAAATCGTGATGGACGATGATATTGTTGTTGTTGGTTTCAATGCCGAAACTGTAGATCAGTTAAAAAGACTTAACAATCCTGAAAATGTGGGTCAAGCTCCAACAATTACCAGGGAAATGTCTAAAATCTCAATATTTAACAGAGGAGTCTAGTGTAGCTATGTAATGCCATGCAATTGAAATACTATTGAGAACCTGATAATATTTATGTATTTATCTGTATAAACCACTGTATGAGTTGTCCCTCCCTGCCTCTCACTTTATTTCATTTTTAGGGATGTCACAATTCTCCAACTTCTCGATTCAATTTTAAGCTCACGATTCGATTCTCTCTCTTTTAGCACAGATGAGTCTGCCATTTTTAGACTTGTCTAGTTTAGTCTAGGATCATTGGATTTTTGTTATGATAACTAATTTAATCATAGGCAGGGTGGCATTGGACATCCTCAGTGCAGTCTGTAAACATCCCCTATATGTAAATGTATTCATCAAAAGATGCACAAAAATGGATAATATTTAGCGTACATTCGATTCATTACAAATTGAATTTGACTTCACTGACTTCACCTGGAGAAAGTTGGGGGGCTCAGTCACTCCATTATGCTGGGTTGCAGAGGGCCATAACTAAGTTTCTGAGGAGCCTAAGATTATTGTTATAGATTAGAAAATGATCTCCTTTTCTCAATTTTTTCTCCATGGTGTCATGAGTAATGTGCCATAATTTGTTTGCAATGTACCACACTAAGGCCTTATTGTCAAATTTAAATAATTTATTTACAATATAAATGTAACAATAACCATTACATTGGAAACTTAACTAAAAAGAAGAGAAGAAGCTCTGTGATTGCTGAAGGTTCAGCAATCTGCCATTAAATCTGCAATGCTCAGACCTCCAATTACATTATCATACATTTAAGGCAACACCTTTGCAGTAAGATGCAGCCTGCTTGGCATTTCGACTTGTTTTCGCAGTTCCGTCAACATTCTTATGATGCATATGGAGATGTCCTGTGCTTTGCTACATGTGCATAACTTAGTTTACACACCGTAGTTTGCGAACCCCGACAGGTGTGGCAAGAGATGGTAAAGAGAAGGCAGTGAAATGCTTTTAAGTATGTATGTTAATGAAATAAACAGTTTTAAGGTTAAAGAAACAATTTCTAAATGAAAAAAAGGGGCTTCGACCTTTTATCTGTAATTTCTAGAGCGGATTCAATTTCTCTTTGTCAATTAACACATTTTGCTTCCTAATATTTACTTTCACCTTTATTCACGTTACATATCTATTTATCTTCACTTTGTACTGATGATTATTGAACTCATATGCAAATTAAGTATAAAGGTACATCATTTCCGGTAGTTGGAGTGTTAAAGATAGTGAGTAATTAAAGTTTTTCACGTTCCGCTTTAGGGAAACCCACTGATTGTCAGGTCTGAGACCCCTGTAGAAAACAGCACACAGGCTCCCACATATGAGTAGGATTTCCAAATGGATGTTTGCATGTATTGGAAAGTTTATACATGTTGTTATAAAGATTATCTTATATTGATTATGATGTAGGCTCTGTTGCTATGGGCAGTGCAATTACTTTATGTGCACTGTAGCGGAGAGTGGGGGGGGGACAACGAATGGGCTGGAAACAGTGTGCGTCCCAGCTACGCAATGACGGCGAGGTAAATGCGTCCTTTCTGAAATTTTGACATTTTTTTTGTTTCGTGTGAAATTAACACTGAATGAAACAAGGACAGACTAAAGCAAAAATAAAACAAGAACAAAGCAAAGCAAAGGGGCTCATGGGTAAAGTAAAGAACAAGAAAAAAACAGGCTATCAGGAGCTAACTAGAATCATAATCCGTAAAACAGGTAAAGGCAACACAAGGAGCAACATAGACCATCCAAAGGGGAAAAAAGTGAGAATTCATACACTCTAGGAAGGGAGAGACAACTAGACACAAGTGAAACTAACAAGGGTGGATCAAAAATGTGATAAAAGCAGACAAAGACCAGGGAGTCCTTATATATTTGTGTGCATTATAGTATTGTAGCAGTATGAATGGTTTTGACAAACTTGCGGTGTAAGAAAATAATCAGTCCCACAACGGCTCTCGTAGAAGAGGCAGTGTCTGTATTAACCAAACTTTGTTTTATTTCTTTTTGGAGTCATGATCTCATTGTTCTGTGTGTGTGTGTGTGTGTGTGTGTGGTTTTCAGAGTGGAATATCTCTGGAAAGAGGCAGAACTCCAGTTAGCTGGACAGAAGAGAGAGGCAGGAGAGCAGAGAGCTGGGAGGACGGAGACGACGCATGCAACAGCCACGTGCTGGCACTCACTTCCCGGTACGAGCGCTTTTACAACCAATCAACATCAGTGGACTCTAGCTCCTATATATTCCATGTTGATATTGTCAGAGAACTAGTGGAGGGAGGGGGAGAGGAATGGAGCGGAGGGAACAGGAGCTGCGTGAGCGCTGTAAAAAGGACAAATCAGAAACCCCCTGGAAGAAGTGGGTGTGTGTTTGCCTGTGTCTCATTTGCATGTAAAGGGACCACGCACAAAACCGAGCGTTCTGAAAGAGGCGGGTTCAGCAGGGTTATTGAACTGCTATGGTGCTTCATCCTTATGGTATTTTGACCAAAGCATGTCACAGACATGTTCATTAGGACACCAGGGAACTATTTTAACTTGGGGAAATAGGGTATAATATGTCTCCTTTAATTAACTGATTCTAATGATTCAGTACATCGAAAATGACTGCTTTACAAGTCACTAGCTTGTGTGTGTCGCATATAAAACGATATCACGGCAGTTTCGTGCAGCAGTGGTATGGCGACTCTGCCCACGTTGAGGAGGGACTATAGTACGAACCAAACAAAGTATAACCCAACAAACCAAACCGTGTGTAGTGGAAAAGCACCATAAGTCCTGGTCTTAAAGGCATGGTGAGTATGTGTGTGTGCGTGCTTGCAGGGGTCCGGTGGTCTGTGCGTCTGCAGTAGGATGGTGAATGATCGGGCTTGCGTGTTGATTGAGAAGAGTTCCTTTACTTGTTGGTTGTGCCTGATGGCCACGTAGCGTGACGTCATCCCGGAGTGATGACAACAAACAACGACACAACAGACGATGGACAACAATGGAGAACATCCAGAAGCTCTTTTTTTTCTTGTTTGGTTTTGTCTTGACAAGACGTCTGCGGGCATTTGCCTCGACTTCCATGAGGTGTTTACACTGATCACAAGGGAGTGATGTTTTTCTGTCGCCCAATCAGCTGACTGTTAGACTGGGGAGTCATTCTAGCTCCACCTTGAAGGGTGCCAAAGAATGGAATGTTTGGGTCTGGTTATTTTTTAACTATTCCTAATGGAAAAGCAAAAAAATACGTACTCTACTGTACCAAACCGAAAAAAAATTTGAGCCAGCTTTTGAGACTCCCTCGCTCTCCGAACTTGCATGAATACATTTTATTATTGTGCAGGACATGATGCTGACTTTTCTTTCCAAGTAAGTAATGCTTTCTGTTTACTTAAACTCGTATATATACATTGTATTGCATAGGTCCATCAGACCGTCCTGAACCCATCTTCAATAATAATAACCATGTCAGAAATTGTCCAAATCAGAGTAAAACACTTCATTAGGCTTCATTCATTTGTCTCTTGACGCAACCGTTTTAAGAAATGTTCTTTCCTGTTTGAATTATGCTTTTTCTGGTGTTGTTGAATTGACGCCGCTTTGCATATTCAATGCTTGCCTATACTTGTCTCCCATGTCAATTAATGTTAATTTACCATGTCAATTGACGTGTTCAGTCTTTTGCAAAATCTGGAGAAAACACTTTAAAATAATTTCTTCGCACCTGTATCAATCAGATCAAGGTTGAAATGATTAAACAAATGATATATTTGAGTTTTTATTGCATTTTCTTCTGAAAATGGGGTTTGTTTACAGATGCCCTGTTTCAACCTACATCACTAGTATAAGCCCAGTATATTAAGTGTGTGTTGTGTCTCTTGTGTATTCTCCAGCCTGCAGACCCAGATGAATCTTCAGCTTTGCTTCATCAACAACAGTGAAAGTGAAGAGGAGGAGGAGGAGGAGGAGGAGAAGGAAGATCTTAGCAAGAAGAGCTCCAGTTCATGGGTAACTACACATACAACAATCAATTTGCATTAGAATCAGTATAAGATGATTATTACATTAGACTAAACTCTTAAAATGCCTCTAAAACAATGTTGAAATATTACAAAAAAAGTACAAAGAAAATATGAAGCCCTGTGTTTTGGGGGAGGAGCTTTGACCAGAGGTTGCAGGGAGGGTGTGTTGGTTGCGCTCCTTTGAGTATAGCAGCTGTTGCTAACAGGCAAGGGATGATAAGAAAATTAAGAAAATAATTATTACTGATAACTGTTAAAATGGTCTTTAAACGCTTCAGATGTCTCTAGAATGCACTAAAATCACTTCTCCATACCATTTTGGTCAGAAACTAACCATTTTAGCATCACAAAGGAATCATATTTTTAATGAACGTTTTAAATTTAAATCTTGATCATTAAAATTCATGAGGAATGACTGGACAGATGCAGGCTCTATGGAATTAGATTTGTGTCAATATTATCAAACTACACTTTTCATGAAGCAAGCAACACTTTATGAATTGAGCAAATAATAATGAATCACAAAATCGAAATAACCACTACTACTCACTCAATAGCCAATCAGCAGGCAGCTTCCTGAGGCCTGCGCATGGGCAGAATCGAACAAAAAGACAGGGTCAGCAAAGAACAAGTTTGCAGCACGAACATAAAAGAGTCAAACTATGAAAATGGTCAGTGTTGCGGAGGGAATTCCAGAGCTGGGGGCAGAGTGGCTGAATGCTCTGTTCCCCATGACAAGACGGGCAGTAGGGACAGTGAGGTGGATGGAGGAGGAGAATCTGAGGGTGCGGGCAGGAGTGGAAATGTGGAGGAGTATCTGAAAGGTGTGGAGGTGCAAGGTTGTGTATGGCTTTGAAGATGAGGAGCAGTATTTTGGAATTGATACGATGTGGTTGTTATACGTTCTGTCCACTGGGCCATGCATGGGACACTGGCGGCCTGCAGATGCCTCTCGACAGCGTAATAATATAATTAGCCCCGTTGTCCATGGTGATGGAGAGCACTGACTCATGTCTGACGTTTCTACTCTCCCGAGTGCGTCACCGGTGTATCTGGCAATGGGCAGTGTGGCTCGTCTGAGCTTCGGTCGTTTTGAGAATTATATCTATGTCTATGAAGTGTGCAGTGACTGTCACATGTGCCACGGTGATGGCTGCGCGGCTAGGAACCATGTACCTTTTTCAGTTTGTTGATGGAAACCCAAATAGTTTACACACATGGCTTTTTAGATGGGCAGGAGTTGTGACCACTGTCTGCAATTTCTGACTGAACATGAGATTGTTGTGATATGTAATATAGTAACTTATTTCACATTTTATAGTAACACAATTTCCACCTTTGTTATATCCTGATGATGGAAATTCACCTTGATCAGCTAATGGTATGGGCTTTTTTATCATTATGTGTGATAAACCCTTAAATGATCCCGTCTCTCATACACTGCGTTCGGCAAGTTGTATTCCTGAGAATGAATTTTATTGTTGAACTAATCCAGTTCTCAGTCCATCCAAAATGTTAGTAAACCTCAAACCTGAATATTTAACCAAGGATATGTGTGCACAATTATCAAGTAACTATTAGTGTGCATAAATATTATGTAACTCAATTTTAATTTATTAGAGCAAGAATAACAAACAAACAACTCAAAATTTACAAAAAAACACTTGCTGACATTTCAGAAAATATTCAGTGACCAATAGAGCCATTCTTTTCAATAGCAGTCATGTTACAACGGTTTCTTGCAGCAGCAACCACAGCCTCCCAAACACGATTCAAAGCGGTACATTGTCTTCCCTCACTGTAAAGCTCACGTTTAAGAAGGGCCCACGAGTTCTCAATAGTGTTAAGCTTGGGTGAAGAAGGGGGCCATGTCATTATTCTGTCATCTTTAAGGTCTTTGCTGGCTAGCCACGCAGTGGAGTACTTGGATGCATTGTCCTGCATAAAAATCATGGCCGTCTTGAATGATGTAAACTTTTTCATTCAAGAAAAATTAAGTTGAGTTTAAGTCCATCAAGTAGTTCATCTTTAATGACAGCAGCCCATACCAGTACCCCATCTCCTCCGTCTGACTCAAAGAGGAGTTCTATGTTCATTAGTGATCCAACGACGGGCTCATCCATCTTGTCCGTCAAGAGTCACTCTCATTTTATTTGTCCTTAAAACCTTTTGAAAAATCGGTTTTCCGATATTTCTTGGCCCTGTCTTGACGTTTCAGCTTGTGAGTTTTGTTCAGTGGTGGTCGTGTTTCAGCCTTCCTTACCTTGACCATGTTTCTGAGCAATGATACCTTGAATTCTTCTCAAGTCTTTAGCAGTTTGTTAGTTTAATTTTTTTTCTCCACAAGTTTCTTGTGACTCTGACTACAAAACCTTTGATTGTTCAGGCCTCAATAGCTTAGCTACTCCATGAGTGCTGCATCTCTCTGAAAGGCACTTTCACATTTTTGACATTTCAAAGTGTGTTGAATCTCTTTTTTGGCTCATTTTGTCTGAGGTAAACGAGCTAGGGGTGGGAATCTTTTTGGTGCCGCGCGATTCGATTACAATTGCACTGCAGGGGCCACGATTTGATTATAAAACGATCAAATTGATTCATCTTAATTGAAATGTGTAAACTGGAAAGTTACAACTGCATTGTAAAGAATTAATATCTTGAATCACAATTCACATATTTTGTTTGTGGCTCTCATTCACTGCTCTTGTTTGGAGCAAGTGTGACATTAGCCTCCAGTCGTCCAGTTATAGTGACGTATGATACGGTGGCAACAGATGTCCAAGCATCAGATGGCATTTCTGTCCTACCCGCTTTCACCCATGAGGCAGTGACTTGTGTTTTGGTTTCGGTGTTGCATGTCACGATTGCCCTGTCAGTGAAATAGCGCCGCTGTATCTCGGCTCCATGCTTCTTTATGCTCCCTAAGGGTCCAGGTGACGGACCTTGCACTTCGTTATTTAACATTTAACATTTAAATAATCGGATTCTGGACATTTGTGAATCAATTCAAAATCGTCCACGTCTGAATCGCGATGCATCTAAAATTGTATGTTTTTCCCCACCACTAGAATATATATAAAAATATATAATAATCATTTTGCACACCTTGATATAGAGTGTTGCTTTAGGCCACACCCTCCCTCCTTACACAAATGATTGAATCCAATTACCTCTCAAGTTCATATAGCGTGGAGTTGGAAAATATGCATATACTCTGAATGTTCACACAGTAGATATAGTGTATATATAGTCTCACCCCCTCATCCCTTGTCCTCTCCTATAGTTAAAGAGAGGAACAGTCCAGGTCCAGAAGAATCCTCCGCCTGCTTCGAAGCCAGAGAAACCCAAGTCCCGTGGCTTCAGGAACACACTGAGGAGCCTGCGTGACAGACTGAGAACAGACCACAAAACAGTGGTGAGACTTGTGGTTACCAGTTTGAGCTTGGCATGACAATGTAGTGATGCACAGTTAATCACAGCCCTCCTCTTCCTCCTCTTCCTCCTCTTCCTCTCCTTAGACGACAGCTCATACCGCTCCTGTGATCCAGAGGAGACATTTGGAGCGCAGTGATCTCCAGAGCTTCAGTGTCAAGGAGCTGAATGATCTTTGTTCGTCTCTCAGTCAGACCATACAAGGTACACACAATGACCTCAGTTTACTAAGTGCGGTCCAAACAATACAAGTGCAAATATAAAACCAAATATTCAGCAGCTCAGTTCTTAGGTTCTTGTTTCCATAACAGCTTTTTTTATGATCATTATGTAAGGCTCCAGACTACATTTCCACTTCCACCCACATTTTTCAACATGCTGCCTTCAGTGCTACAGTTTTAATGGTTGCTTTTTGCCATTTCACATATACATTCATACTTACTAATTGTAAACAAGAATACGGTGTAGGTAAATGTATGTCTTAATTTTAAGCACAAAACACACATCAAACATTGCTTTGCTGCTTAGATCAACAGGGACAATCTGTTGTGTAGTGGTTATGTGCTGCATGCAAACACACAATAAACAAAATGAATGGCATGATAAACTTAATTCAATTATTACTAACTAACCTTGTTCAAAATGTGAAACTAATGTGACGTATAATGAATACTACTATACTATACTGTGGTGCAGTGTGGTCTATTGTAGTCTCAGTCAGTCACTACCGCACACACCTGTGCGCTTATGCTTGTACACACACACACACACACACACCTTTAAGTGAGATGTGCTGCATCACAATCTCAATCTCAAATTGAGTTGCAGTAGTACATCTAACATGGTTCTCAAACTGTGGTACAAACTGAGCTTTCTCTGGTGGTACTTAAAATCAGAGATCCTGTTCTACTGTAAATACCAGGGTATGTGATCGGAGTGGAGCGGAGGATTTTTGACAGGAGTGCGTAGAAAATGAAACGGATAACATTTTCTTTGAGAACTGCTGTCTTAGTTAATGTATGATCTCTCGTCATCAGACCTGAGCTCAGAGCTCGTGGGCAGCCTCCAGGTGCGAGACCAGCTGAGGACCGAGCAGGACGCCATGCTGTTGGAGGTCCAGGATCTGACATCACTGTGAGCCATCAGCAGAAGTCCCATCTGTCCAACAGTGACAACGAGTTATGGCGCATTAAAACGCTTGAACGCGTATCCCGGTGAATGAACGCTGTTGTGAGCGCAACAGGGCCACACTGGTCCTCACAAACATGTCAATTTGACCAAAGTCTTAGAGTGACCTGCCCAGTCACTGTGAAGACCTGAAAGAACTTGGATGTTCAGTTGCACACTTGTTTTGTTTGTTTGTTTTTCTTCCTTTTATTGTCATAACTTTATATGTTTTCAAAGGGAAATTTCGTCTCAATAAAAGACATAGTTTTAAAATTAACATGTGACAAAGCATCATGTCAGAGGAATACTGCCGGTAAGTTGAACTGAACTGGACACAGTCGTTTGCAGTTGCAGTATTTCCCACACAATTCAAATTATCGATGGCTATAGCAGCCATTTCATTCATGTGCTTCATCTACAACACAGCCTGACACTTTGTTTCCACGTAGATCGATGTTCTTATGCAATTCCAAATTCCAAATTCTAAATATCATTCTTATTTGATATTCTACAAAACCAGGCTAAAAAAAAATGCATGTACATCCATATTCATACAGAAATGCTTTCCCACGCATTGACCAAGAGGGGATGGAAAATTACTGTAACTGTAACATTGCTGTAACGTGTAGAATTTTAGTCGTTGGCTAATGAATGGAGAGAATAGAAGACTGTACACGTATGCCGATGACATTGACGTTTCCTTTTTGAATAAAATGCCACTGTATTTTACAGGGACAATTAGGGGATTTTTAAATTGTGGTTGTGTGAGTTACCGACACATAATCAGCACCTTAGGGCACGTTTCCACTAGCTTGACTCGACTCACCTACTGGTACGTGGTACTGTTTTTTTTCAGTACCTGCTCTGGCGAGGTTCCAAACGAGCCAAGGTGACACTTTACAGGTGACAGACTGCCGGCCACTGATTGGTCAGAGTGCCGTCACAGGAAGAGACATGAGCAAGACGTCCGACACAAGAATCAAGCCGGACAATGCCGAACTGTAGATCAGTTAAAAAGACTTAACAATCCTAAAAATGTGGGTGGATCTCCAACGATTACCAGGGACCACAAACACTGCCGCTGCCTGTCAGTCCAGTGACCGTGTCAGACGGAGTACTGAACAAGTATGTTTAATTAACGGATTCTAATGATTCAGTTACACTGAAAACAACTGCTTTACAAGTCACTTGTGTGTCTACCCAAACCGTGCTGTGCTGAGGCGAGGCGAGCTGGGACCATAGGTGGAAAAGGGCCTTTAGAAAAGAATCTGGATTGTCCCTTTAAATTCCAGTATAAAGGGAGTTATGAAAAGCTGCTTATTTTGTCAAGTGAACAATCTGTCTAGTGTGTCTAGTGTAGTGTATGTTGTTTTTTTGTATACATGCATGTTTTTAGGTGTATTGGGGTGTATTTGTGCTCTTATGTACAAGAAATGTAGCAGTTGTTTATCTTTTTTAACAGTCTTATTACAAGTTTGATACTTTACACTTAACAGACGCTACATAAACACAATGTTTACTTGACTCAGTCTCACTCAACACAAAGTGCCTGAACTCTACCTGTTGTTATGTTTGTGTGTTTGCTGTTAAAGCTGCCGTCGGTGATGTGGTCTTATGGCTAACATCTGCTCCGTTGATGCTGCTTAGCGTTCCTTTCCTCCATGCATCACCTCTTGAACACTGATAGCAGCTTTATTTAAGTGCTTTGTATGCAGTGCTGATGTCACTGTGTGCACTCACAACAAGCCTGAGAGAAAACATGGCTTTCAGCAGGAAAACAAGGGATTTAGCTACAAGGCTTACTTGTTAAAATCTATGCTAGTCTAAGTCCACAATATGTCAACAAAAGGTCTGATGATTTATCTCATTGTTAGACGACCTTTGCTAACTGGAAACGTACAGTTTGTGGCACTTTTTAAACCATTCACGTTCCCCACACCAAAGCCCATAGAGAAAATCAGAGCTGACATGAGTTGCTGACTCACTTCATCTGTAAGTGCAAATGTGTTGTTTTGGGAATTCAGTGTTCAACATCTTACCTTAATTGTGATTTACCTCAGTGACACAAACTTACCAAACAAGGCAGCAGCAGGTTAGTAGCTATTGTGTCCCTGTGAGATAAAAACAGATATTTTTTCAATGAAGTTTGGTGCTTAAGAGTGAGTGACGCAAACGTCAGTTTCCTGTTAACAAAAACACCGACCAACACATTGTAGGCGTCTGTTCCAACTCTGGCAGCCATGTTTTCACCCAGCCTCACTTCTCTTGCTTCTTGGCACAGAAGTGTCACCTGTATTTAAGACACTGCTTCTTACAACCGGACGACGTCAAAAAAAACAGCGTCCCTTTAAATTCCAGTAGAAAGGAAGTTATGAAAAGCTGCTAATTGAAACTGAACAATCTTTTTAGTGCTAGTGTAGTTATGTTCTTTTTTGTAAACATGCATGTTTTTAGGTGTATTTGTGTACAAGACATGTTGCACATCATTTTTTTTTTGTCTCATTATTGTCTCACTCATGTTAAGTCGGTGTGTAAGTCAGGTATCAAACAAAGCACCAGATATCGGTATTATATACATCAGGTATTATCCCTCATGGAAAAGCAGATACACAGCTGAGTAGATTTGAGTGTAGTCAAGCCAAGAAGTTCTAGAACTGTATAATTGAAAAGTGCCATGTGTCAATAGCTCATACATCCACTTTGCAAAAACTGAACTGTCCCTTAAAATAATCCACCGTTCCACAGGGAAACTTTACCCCATTTCAAATAAAAAGCCTTTCAACTGCTCATACACAACTCATCCAAGTAGAATGATATGAATAAAATAATGTTGCTGGCTGAATTTGTATGCGAACCACTGCAGGCTTTGCATTTATTTATTTTAATTGGAATTGCGGCTCTTATTCGTACACTGATATTTAGTACATCCGAGTATTTGGTATTTCAAATTAAGTGCCTTGACACAGCATCAAAAGCAGCAGCTGATCAGCTCAGCGTGACATGTCGCTGACAGCTATCATCGATGCTGTGGTCACGGACAATTAACTGGTTTACACTGATTTAAACTTGTGTGGGTCTGTAAACAGAAATAATGGGAATCATTTAATCTGACTAATGGGATTATTTTTTAAATTAGTTAATAATATGACACCCTATAGACAAATATAAGGTAAACACTTTCAGGCATGAATTTTAGTCTTGCATTAAAATTGTATTAGGAAAAATGGCGTGGTTAACAGATTGCACTGCAAATGGAAAATGTGTTTTGTTCTTGTTTTTTTTTTACATTTATCAGAATGATATCATTGTTCAGAAATGTACAGTGTGTCAAATTGAGCAACATTGAATGAAGTTTCATGTTGCAGATGAATATCCCTCACCAAACGTTTCCCTTTTAACTCAAAAGATGTTTAATTAGTCCGTTGTTGGCTACTGTAAAAACACCGGCGTCTAACAATGGTGGCCTCCATAGAGCTGACCCAGGAAAAAGGGCATTCATGTGTTTTTCCTCCACGATGAGCAGTAGGTTGTGCAAAATGTCATGTCAGAAGTCACAACGTGATAATGTAAGTACAGTTGTGTTTTTTTGTTACATCTATTATTAATATTATTAGTCATATATGCATCTTTCACTCACTGTTTGAAGGAGTGTTACCTTTACCTTCTGTGGAAGCTGGAGTGACGCTTCAGTCACATGATTTCTTAAGGTCTTATATTTGCTGAATCTAATTAAAACCACTTAGTCACATTTACCTTAAATTACCAACTTCTTCAAAAAAACTTTATGCGATATTCCAAGATGTTTTTTTTTTTTTTTTTAAATGTCTGTATCCATTCAGATTTCTCATTTTTATTATCCTTTTTAATTGTTTTACTTTTTGCACCAACAAGACGGAACATTAAAGCAGAACTATGCAGTATTTTTACACTAATTTAACAGCTTTAGAGTCATTGTGATGGTTAAATGTCTTGTGGGGAGATTAGGGGCTCATGTCTCCACTCCCCCGACTCTCTGAAAACCAGTCTTGCAAGATCAGGGCCGCTGACCTGGAGTCCTCAGAATCAGGTCTCGTGATGTCTCATGTCTCACGGGGAACATGAACTGCTTCACGGCACACACACACACACACACACATCCTAGCCAGGTACCTAGGATAGGGACATTTTAGACGTATATCATGGCAGAGCAGGCGAAAAAGAAGCAGAGAAAACCATTATTGGAGGAAGTGAGGAAGAGGAAACACGTGCCCTTATTTGATACGACCCCACCTAATGTTTCATGCACCCTGCATTGCTTGATAGACTACACAGAAGAAATGTTGAGTGGTGCCAATGTCATTTCCTGCAGTATTACATCAAATATTTAAAAAATAAGAATAACCGGTGGGTCCATCAAAACTAATAAATAATCACACAAAAACTGGTACAACACAAAGCTAGAACTGATTGAAGAAAAATACTAATTAAAAAAATACTACTATTCGTTCTACAACTATTTTGTACCACGTTATCCTCCACATGAGGGTCGCTGGGCCCCTGGTTCTAGGTTTTATAGCTATTTTGAAAAATTATTATTTTAAATATTTTAGAGTCATTCATTTTATATCAGATATATTTAAATATATATGATTTTTAGAATGTTTTTGCTGATAAAGGGTAAAACCAACACTTAGGTTTCAATGGGCAGGAAGTACTGTGATTCACAACTTTGAACTCTGGAGGGCGATGATTAACCTCTCGCTGTACAGCTTGCCTGGTTCTATTAGGAGAAGAAGAAGAAGGGGACCGTGGGTGTGGGACAGACCGTCTCATATTTCTCACACCCTCTGACTTCCACCTCCTTCACACTTGACTATTGAGACACAGCTATAGTGGCTCTGGGAATGCTGAGTAGGTGAAGGGTAGCAAGGGCAGGTGTTCTTTATTTTTCTAATACTCGTCTCTCTCCCGTTACATGCCTCACAAAAAAGGCGCCATCACTTTGTCGCTGTGTCGACGGTATTAGATGGGAGAGCGCACCTGTCGATAGCTGGCTCTCTGTCTATATCATGCATTATGTGACTGATGATTTACAAGGCTTTGGTTGGACAATGGCTGAAAATGCATTGAAGCAAAAAGTTGAAATGCAAATTTCAGGAGCAAGATGGTTAAATCTCTGTTTAAACGGCTCCGTGTTTTGTGAAGAGGTTAGCCGTAGCTCTCGATTTCCTGCCCTGGCCAACAATGCTGTGGGCATAAGGCATTAAAAGCCCCCATCATGTGAATTTCAACGGCAATTTCAAGTATTACAAGGGGATTCGCTTTATTGCCCTCGTTTACACAAGAGAAGCGACCGCTAGCAGCTTTTGAATATGTTCAACATGGCGTCCACTGGAGACCAGCTCCTTACTTTTTTCGGCTTCTCTTTGTGCCATGATGAACGTGAAAAACGAAAATAACGCTATCACTGCCTTGAACTTATAGCTGTTACCTGTTTAGTGCCTTAAAGCAACTCCTGATGTGAGAGTTCGTGAGACCTCCTGGTTCTAAGGACTCCGGGTCGGCAGCTAACAGAAGGTAGGGGGAGTGGGGACAGCCCCCAGTCTCCCCACAACAACATATCTAACCATCACAATGATTCCAAAGCTGTTAAATTACACTTCAAATCTTAAGTACATTCACATGCACAGTTTAATCCAACTAAGGCCTTAGTACGACTAAGACAGGCCATCTGAGAGTTTTCTTAGTCTGCGTATACCTGCAGAGGAGAAAACTGATTTATTTGCTGTCTGACTCCGCCTCCATAGGTGGCGCTGTATCTCTCTTTAAGCTAGTGCATATTGAATCAGTTTCCTGTTGATCTTTGCGTGGCGGAAAAGCAGCTAACGGCGAGATGGATCGTGCTGTTGTCTCTGTATGTTTCATCATAGCATTCACGCTAGCCGGCACGGGTGTGTTATTTGTTCTTTTCTAGCAACAATACTGCAGTTTATATGTCGTCTCCTTCCATTTCCGGGTTAAAGAGCGGGGAAGACATTTTGGCGCAAGCTCAGAACGCCAAGTCCGACTCCAGTCCGACTAAGCGTACATGCAGGAGTAATCAGACTATGCATAGCATTATCTAGGTATGTTAGACCATCTAAGACCAGCTTGATTTTGGCCAGACTAATGTGTTTACATGACATTAAGAAAATTATTGTCTTAGTTCAACTTAGACAATAAGTGTACATAAGTATGTAACGGCACTGACTGGCTGAATCAGTTCATCTGCTTGGGTCAGTCAGCCTTGATTAGCTTAGCTCAGCAGCTGACACACACACACACACACACACACACACATGCAAGCAGACAGGTGAAGCGGGAAGAACAATTGGATGACACTGAGGGACAGAGGGAGGGACTGAATTACCATAGAAACTGGTCTAACTGTTCAAAGAAGCAGGCAGAAAAAAGGGTGAAAGCTGAAGAGGTCCAACTGTCAAGGTCACTGCCTCACACGGCGTCAAACTCTGACTACTAATCACAGCTCAGGTGCGTTGGACTGTTTTATATCAGCAGGAAAAAAACGTTAGTGCGATAGCCGACATAGAGCTTTAAAGCCTTTTCGGAGGTTTATTTTTTATTTCTTTTTTTGTATTTCCTTGTGGTTATTCCAATGGGTGACTGATGGAACAGGCGCCATATGGAGTAAAAGTCAGCTCTGGCACAGGTAAGCTCTCCCTGTCTGACAGCAGATTGCAGTGATGTAGGTATTTATGAGTTGCATGCAGTTCCATTTACACAAACACTGAGCTGCTGCTGCTGCTGCTGCTGCAGTCTGAGGACCACACAGAGGTTATTTTTAGTCCACAGCGGATCATTTTTAAACATGCCGATCAAGAACTGGTTTCATAATTGTCTTTAAACAGTAATCTTAATTCATGAGACTGAATATAAATTCTGTGGCAGATCATATACACCTGGGTTGGAGTTTGTGGAGTGTGTGCGGTTTCTCAGAAGCAATTTGCTGCTCCTGGAAAAACTAACACTGCTGCTTTAGCCTCTGTTTTAGAAAGGAAAAACAAATCTGCACTCTTTATCAAAATGTCACAATGTGAAAGAGACATTCTTATGGTCCTTCAGATTGATAAGTTTTTTTTTTAGTCTCAATAGTGTCAGGCCTTAAAAGTTATAATTCAAATGTGTTTTTTTTAATTTTTTTTTTATCCAAAATATATATATATATATATATATATATATATATATATACAAATTTAAAAAGAGGAAAATGTGGTTTTATCTTAAAGGAAAGTCTCAGTGAAGAATGTAACAATGATATTTAAGATATATTTAAGGTTTTTTAGTTGAGTGTTTTTTGGATTGACACTGTGAGCTTATCCTGCACCTAATATCAGCAACAGTAACATTCTTATTTTTTTAAATAGTCTTGAATCAAAATCCACATTCTGCAGTGGATGGAGTTGCCACTGGACCCTGAACTACACATCATGTACCCTCTGTCATAGTACTTTTCTGAATACATGTATGTATTCAAAAATGCATATACAGTACATATATATATACATGTACTGTATATGCATTTTTGAATACATACTTCTCACTGTGTCAGACTGAACCTGATGTTTTAAGATGTTTCTCTTCTAAATGTACGTTTGTCTTAGCAAATGTTGCCATTTATTTCTGTATTAAGAGCAATCTAATTTAAACAGACTTCTATATAAGTAAACATCAGGTCCTGACAACTCCCCAAGTAGGTTTCACTTGTTAAATGTCATGTCTGTATATATAAACATTATTACCCACACAGATTTCTGACTGATTTTGCTATGACAACAGAGTGAAAGGGTGAAGGGAAAGATTGTTTGTGCATTTACATGTATTCAAAAACAACTCAAAGTCGGGTGCAATAGTGACAATGTAATTATAATATGGTATAAAACCTAGATCAAAAATCCAAAAATCAAGAATAGTCAGCAACTAAAATGTGTCATTTAAAGGTTTTACTAAATGACCTGATGCAAATGATTGTCTGAATGTTTCATTACATCAAAGAGAGGTTGTCTGATTAACCATTAACATGTGAATCAGTTCCACACCGGGGAGCTGCTCTAAAAGGGTATTCTTGGTTTGAACTGCATGTTTTGAACAAATCCATTACACATTCCAAATGCTGAGGGAAAACGGAAGTAACCTCTTGGGTTTAATGGTGCGTTCCATTTGTAGTTGGAACTCGGAGTTTCCAAGGTCAGGGGGTGTTCCTTACTCGGGAACTCTTCCCCCTGAACTTGGATTTCCAACTTGGAATCTCAGATTCAAGATGGCTGCCACTAAACAAAGAAATAAATAGCACTTTTGTCATATTAGTTTTGCAAAAAGTCAGCCGTACTGTTTAATTTTTAACCGTACTGTTTAATTTAAAAATTAAACAGTACGGCTGAATTTTCATTTCCACTTTTGTTAAACTTGGCATTTTATGGAGCAACAAATATTTTATTGATCGAGAAAATAATCACCAGATTAATCGATTATGAAAATAATCGTTTGTCGCAGCCGTCATATCATGATGTAAGTGTAACAGAACAGAAATATTTAATTTAATATTTAATTACAGTATTTGTATTTATTCACAACAAAACATATGTCACGGTATCATAAATTCATACTGTCCTCCCTAAATCTGGATATATGACCACCCGACCATCGACTATCGACTATAATACTATCGTAAAAGTGTTCACAAGTGAATTGACTATATGCACAGTCACTTCCTGATTTTCAATATGAAGCCCCCCCCCCAACTGTTTCTTTTAAGCTGTCAGCCAAGATGCGTGTGATGTGTTCTACGGTCAGTGGCTACAGAAATGACCAAGAATATTCAGCGATGAATTATATAATATGTCGGAGGCTGTGCACAGAGGAATGCAGCAGTGTTCTGGTGTTGTCCCATCACCACGCCTTCTTTCATTTTAGGCCATGTTGACTTCCTCGGGGGGCGAACTACTAAAACTAAAACTACTGAAAGACAATGTAAAACATGTTTGATCAATATCATAAGGTTTAATTGCCATGGTTACCTTAAAAAGTCCAAGCTTCCCCCCTACTACTGACCGAAGTTAAGGCGCGTGTAAGTGTCACTCATGCATATAGTCAGTGCCACTGCTCAAGAACCTTAAGCCTTCAGCTGTGACAGGATAGATGTTTATTGTCCCTGCCCCTCAGTCAGGGACACTCATCTTTTCAGATGAACAAACATTTCTGTTCACAAAGACCAAACAAAAGAAGAATAGTAACATCAACAGCTTTAAGCTTTTTTGGGTGACCCTGAAATGTTCTCTCTGAGAGCGAGCCTGCTGGCCTCTTGCAGGACAGTGAGGACAGTGAGGACAGTGAGCTGTGACTGAAACTTACACACCTCATCCATCGCTTTGACCATGTTGATGCACACTTGGTCAGGTTTAGGAAAATATCATGTTTTTTTTCCTTTATAATGTGACAGCATAAAATTCCAATGTTTGGTGCTGAAACTACTCACCACCACATCGCCTCCTCTTCCTCTGTGTTCACTGTTGGAGATGCATCAAAACAAACAAATATGTTGAGAGTACTTATGAAACTGAGCTAAGAATGTAGATGTATGTATTCACACACACACACACACACACACACACACACACAGTGGGGACACTCATACACACAATACATTCCCTCGCCCCTAACCTTAACCATCATAACAAAAATGCGTAATACTAACCCTTAACCTAAATCCAAGTCTAATCCTAACTGCAAAACCATGTCTTAACCCATAAAAGGCTTTAAGGTTTAAGGTGTGACAGTATGTAAGGACCAGCAGAAGTATATTTAATTTCTGTAATGTATACATTTCCTGTATGTTGAATAACACATGGACATAACATATAACATAAAAGAGAATCCTGTTTCTTTTGTATTCATTCATTTGTTGTGTATGACAGTTGTATGTGTCTGCTGTTGTAATCTGTGACTGTTGTCTTAGCCAGGTTACTTTTGGAATAGAATATCAATGAGGCCTTTTACCTGGTTAAATAAAGGATATACATATACACACACATACACGCACATGAATTATGTTACTGCTGCAAGTCTCACCTTGCACAGCTCCAGTATATTTGTGTGTTACTGTTAATATGTCATGTTACTTGTTGACACATGACCCCTATTTACTTAAACTCTATTGCTGGTAAAGACCTGCAGATGGCTCACTTAATACACACTGCTGCACCTGTCTGTGTGTTGAGCTGAACATGCAGCAGCACGGCTGATGGTGACCTTTTCAACTAAGAGTCAATTCTGCTTTTCTGAAAACTGTGCACTGACCATATACCTTCTTCTTCTTCTTCTTCTCCTTCTTCTTCTTCTTCATCGCATGATCAGAGTAGGTTTTCTGATTGTAAAGACTACAGACTGACAGTCTACAGTCACTAATGTAAAGAGCAAGACCTGATGTTATAGAGTGATGAAGACACCCAGGCAAGTTTAGTTACTTATTGCTGAGCTAATGGGGTGAGAAGACACTGAATCAGCAGCATACTCTTGTACACAGGAAGGCAAACAAGCACTAAGAATCAGTAGCGTAACAACAGGAGGTCAAACAAATTGTGCAATGGCCATAGTCAACATCCTGGAGGGAGGTGGGGTAGTGGGAAATACTACCCTTTCACTTTACACACCCCCCCAGAATGATCTCCAGTCCAGTTGGGTTTGTCCATGATTTGACAACATGGGTTTGTCTATGTTTGACAGCATGGGCTTCCCATGTGGGCCCATGTTACTGAAACCATATGGAACCTGCATAGTTCACCCACTTCATGCCCATGCCCACTTTGTACCCAGTCATTAGCTCAGTGGTAGAGTGAGTTGTTTTTCTACTGAAGGGTTGTGGGTACAAAGATGCTGGTTCTGGTTATTAGTTCTATTAGAAGCAGTAGAAGTGGTACCTTTGATGTAAATGGATGAAATTAGGGTTATCATAACATTTCTTGTATGGATTCATTTAGATATAGGCAATGTGAGTAACCTGTGGTCAGGTATAAGCCTGGGTCATAATTTCCACATCCTGTGTATGCAGCATGTCACTATACAAGGTCACTGGTTCAAATCCCAGTTTGACCGAGGATCTTTCTGTATGGAGTTTAATGTTGTGGGCGTGGGTTCACTCCAGGTTCTCTGGTTTCTTCCCAAAGCCCCAATCATGCAGAGGTAAATTGGACGCTCTAAATTGACCATAGATGTGAATGTGACAGGGACTGTGTCACAAGCTCTCAATTAAAGCACCGTTTTGTCCTTATAATACTCAAAGATTTTGCCATGAAGTGTTCTCCAACTAGGGACTTCTCTCTCACTTGCAATGTTAATCACCTCCACCTCCAGATGAGAATTGTACCTTAAGTAATTTAGTGAGTCCCAGGTGAATGGAACAAGCTGAAATAAAATCTGAATCATTATAACCAATGAAAGTCATCAACTGGTAATTTTGTACAATGCAGCCAGTAAAATACTATTGATTGCAATGACAACCTGAAAATCTGTGATCATCTTACCTGGCAGATAACTAATTTGTCTCTTTATCTTCAGGTCAACATCCAGTCATGGCATCAAGGATCATCCAGTCATGGATCTGAAGACATCTGAAAATCTACAGTGAAGGATCACACAATTCGACGCTAAATAGCACAGAGTGTAAGGATGAGAGAGAAGACATCTGTCGGCGTCCCAAACGTACAAGCCAGAGCCATATTCAAATTCTTCCTCATGTGAAAATCACCTCAAACCTCAGGATGTCAACCAGTGCTGGGGATTTGCCCAACATCAGTGTCTCACTTCTCCATGACATGTTCAATTCCTCCTCACAATCTTCCACTCCCTCCACCACACCTCCATCTTGCAGCATCGATGAGTCCTACAAGTACATCTTCCTCCCCATCTGTTACTCTTTCACGTTCATCTTCAGCATCCTACTCAACTCTGTTGTCCTCTACCGTTCCTTCCGCCAGACCAAGCGCTGGAACGCCTCTCTGATCTACATGGTTAACCTGGCCTCTACAGACTTCATGTATGGCCTGTCGCTGCCGTTCCTAGTGGCCAGTTACATCATGCGTGACCGTTGGATCTTTGGGGACTTCATGTGTCGCCTAGTCCGGTTCCTCTTCTACTTCAACCTCTACTGCTCTATCTTTTTCCTCACCTGCATCTCTGTCCACAGGTACCTTGGTATCTGCCACCCGATGAAAGTCATCTCGCTGGAGACTAAGAAGGCCGTCAAGTGCACTTGTGTCCTGGTTTGGATTGTGGTTTTTGCTCTGACCTGCCCCATTTTCCGGTTTGCTCAGACTGGTCATGTGACAAGACTGGGAGGAGTTGGCGCCACTGTAAATAATAGTGACAACCCAAGCTACGAGATGTCCCTGATTAATGGTAATGGAAGCCATGGTCATTTAGGAGGTATCATTGAGGAGTACCAGAACTGTTGGGATGATGCCATAGATAAGGAGTTTGCTGATTACGTGCCCTATGGCATCATACTCCATTTGCTGGGCTTTTTTGTGCCTTTTTCCATAATTGCTTGGTGTTACTCTCATGTCGTTCTGACTATATTTAGAACGCTGCACTCACGGCCCTCATCTCACAGAGGTCCGAGAGGGGGTGGACATGAGGGATTGGAGAAAAGGGAGAAAGCAAGCTCTGCAATTTTTGGGAAAGAAAGAAAAGGAAGCAATGGGATAGCAAGAGCAGTGAGAAGAGATGAAGGGATATCCATTTTCCTTGGTGCCCGCTCCCCATATGCCAACCGCAGACGCAAATCCATCAAGACCATTATCACCATCACCTTCCTCTTTGCTCTGTGTTTCCTCCCCTTTCATGTCACCAGAACCATATTCCTTCTGTTGAAAGTGACAAAGAGAGTCCCCTGTCAAACCATGACCATGGTCTCCATGTGCTACAAGATTACAAGGCCTTTGGCGTCATTCAACGCATGGCTCAACGCCCTCCTTTACTTTCTCACTAAAGACAAAGGGGGAGCCCACTGCTGCCAGACTGTGGACAGCAACACACAACAACAACATGGCGGCCTTCTGCTGCCACTGAGGATGATGGGAAAAGGAGAGGATGCAGAGGATGGAGGGAGAGAAGATGGGGTGGACAATAGGGAGAAAAAAGCATTGCACAACAGTCCGTCATACACAAACAGAGCAAAAGTCAGATATATAGTTGATATAGAAAAGTGACAAAACAGAAGGAATTGTGGGTGAACTAACAGATGCCTTTTACTGGAAAAGAAAGTATAATATAATGTATAATATGAGCATTGTAGCAGAGATTACAAGAGATAGTTGTGTTTTTTTGAAGTGTGGTTGTATGAGGGATTGGCACATAATCCGTGCTGACTTTGCCATCACTGCTGCTGGAAACCAGTCTGAGACACATTTCTCTCTCACTAAAACATAGCTCATAGCAGGTACACAATATCAGATTTTTGCCACTTAACTAAAGACTCACCAAACAAAAGGTGACCACAGCCATGGAAAAACCAGAAACAAGTAGGCTGAGGGGCATTTTGAGTTATTTACAGATTATGAATGTGTGATTTCTACGCTTTTCATCAATGTCTAACACTAAATATTTGAAGAAGATGTGGCCATTTGAATGAAGGCTCTCTTCAAACTACTTTAGGGAGAATTTTAGCTTCAAATACCTTCTGGGAGTCAAGAGACAGAATCATCACATTTACATAGCCCAACCCGCTCCTGGTCTAACTGTCAGTGAAGCCACGCCTCTCTGTATGTGCTACTTCTCATCACAGAAACAGGAGCACATATACTATTTTGTGAGCTACACTGCTACACAGAACAATACATAAAACAATATTAAAAATACTTAAGAGTTAGAAGGATCAAAGATACATATACATTTCTAATATCAAATAAAATAAAACACATCCAAGTGGCTCTGTATTGGTGTGGATGGTTCAGTCTGTTACTGAATGAGCTGAATGATGATGATGTGCTAAATAGAGTGTTATAGGTGTTATATAGTGTTATAGAGAGTTGCTAAATCATTAGCATCACAGTTAATACTTCATACACAAAGCTGTGTTATTCACACATTGTTCAAGCACATCAGCAGAGCTGCTGCTCTGTATACCTCTGACCAAGTATGCTTAGCAGCGGCCCTGCACATCAGGTTGGTTTGTTATTCATATTAATCGCAGATGCTCACATGCTCCCATTACAGCTTATAATACGATCATCTGATCAACACAAGTTTTGATGTGCGTAACATTTGCACTTTAAAACAAAAATACTGAGCTATAGCTAATAACAATGTAGCCACATAACGTTCTGAAACGCAGAGTGCATCATTAAAAGACAGCATCCAGCATGAAAAAACATTTACTAACGTAACATAGATTAACGACGTTAATGAAAACTCACCCCATAAGAAGATAGAAGGTTAATAAGAGGTTCGGGGTGCTTTACTTTCATTGCTGGTGTCATGTCGTCATCTCAGAAGTAACTACTGTTACTTAATACTCTTAAAGGGTTAAAGTTATAAAACTTAATACAATACTTACTGTTAATTAACTACTGTTCACCTCAAGGTGTCCAGTTATTCTCATGTCCTGCCACCCACTGCCACCTATCGCCATTCACTGCGATTAAACAACCGTAATTCAAATACAAAGTTTATCTGAAACTTCAATTTGCATAATTTACTCCTCAGACCAATGTCCATGGAGAAAATCTACAATTTTACATGACAACAGTGTTGCATTTGTCAATCAGTTCAAATCTGTTAACTTTAAAATCCTTCATTCAGGTTTATGTGAGTGACACAAACTTCATGGAAGTCAAATGAGGCAGCAGGAGACCAGCAGCTCCTGTGTACCCTACAAGCTCAAAACTATGATTATATTTATATGCACTTTGGTGTGGGAGAGTGAGCAATCGACAAACTTCAGCTTCCACACAAAAAGGCGCTGTCTAATGGGGAGATAGAGTGTAGATGTAGAAGTAGATTGTATTGGGTGAGCCTTCTGCTGATGGCTAAAGTAATCTGTGCATTTGTTTGTCAGACTGGTTCCTGGCAATGGCAGCACTGAATATATGTCAGGAGGTGCAGGTGTGCAGGTATGCTGCTAGTCATATTTTGAAAGTTAGCTTGTGCAACATGACTGAAAATGTGATGTAATCATGTCGATTTTTTGTTTTTGTTGTACATGTTGTATATACATAATGTGTTACATATTTAAAATGCTGCACTTCTGTTTAAAGTAACACAATGTAGGATTTGCTCTCGGGCTTCCCCACAATTGTTAAATGGTCTTGTTTGTTACAACTGTCATGTCAACGATACCGGTGAACTCTGAAGCAGGACTGTACAAACAACCATGTGTTTAGACCAGCTACATTAGCCTTTGTTTTAGCATTAGCATATAGCAATTTTGCTTTATTTTTCAAGATGTTACAAATGAAAACAAACCAACAGCGATTGCTCACATGGATTTATCAGCACACTTTTTAGCTGTCTTCAGACATGTTCTGAAGTCCTTACATATTCATGAAGTTGAGTGTAACGGTCAGCAGAAGTAGCTGGAAACTTCCTTTGCCACCTCCCTAGTCATATCTTAAATATTAAACTTTTAATGAGCACATGTGAGAACACAGGAGGAAAAACTCTGTATAATTCACAGCCAGTGAATTAGTTGGTGAGTGTCCAAGATGTGTCTGACCAAGAGAATTGCTGTACAATGTGCGATCACAGGTTTCTGAACATTTAATGTATGATCTGTCACCATCTGTACAGACACAGCCTTACTGATGAATACAGGAGAAAGCAATGCCGTACAAAAAAGACATTTTGAAATTCTTCTCACTGCATTATGTCACATGGTTTTCCGAATTGATTAACTGTCCACAGACATTGTTTGAGTTTAGAAATATCACCAAATTGTGCTTTATAATGTACTTAGCATTTGTTGACAGATCAGTAAGTGTAAGCTTATTTCTAATTAGCTGGATGATTATTATTGGTGATTATTTTTAGTGTATGTGCAGTAATGTGGACACCTTTTGTTCTTGAATTGTACTCATATCTTAAACTTTGTCCCCGCACTGTGGGTTCTTGGCCATTATTTGTTTTTTATAATTACTTTCCTGCTCTGTTTTTCTTTCTTTACTGATACATGGTTGTGTGACAGGGAAATTCTTCTCATGAACCCTGCATTTTTTATTTTATTTTAGGTTTTGCATTGTACATGTTATAAAGTTACAGAGTTTGATGAATGTCATGTTGTCTTCATTATAATGATAAACTGGTGACTCATTGTCTGCATGACAAATGTGTACAAACCTTGGATTAAAGGGATAGTTGAGATATGGTTGTATGAGATACTGACACTCATGCAGCATTTCATTTACATCGGAAGACGGAGCTGGGAGTGTTCCAGAGTAGCAGAGAAGTCAGAAAACCCATGGATGCAAACGTATTCCAGGCTAGCCATTATTGTTAGCCACTGTTAGAAATGCCAGTCGATTACAACCCCCACACCAACAGCGTAGCAACATGTCTATGGATAAAAATTAAATAGTATGTGCGACTGATTTACTGTGAAACAAATACAAAAAATAATACAATAAAGTGCTATGAATGGCAAAAGAAGCAGCTTTGGCAGTGAGGTTCATGGCTGGTGAGGCACTGACTCATTCAGTCAGATTTACAAATAATTTAACCCTAAAAAGTTGCTTATTCACTATTAAATTGGCAGCATGCACATTGACTACTGGTTTTGTTTCGTATCTCATCAGCACAACAAAAGGATAAGAAGAAGAAGAAAAAAAAATGTAGTTTTTAAATATTGGATTGATTTTTTTCTTTGATCTGATCCCTTTTTTTGTATATTTAAAACTGACATTTATGGACTGGCGAACCGTCAAGGGTGTATCCAGCCTTTCACCCTATGTCAGCTGAGACTGGCACAGCAACCCCCGCGACCCTCCAGTGGAGGATAAAGCGGTAAATAATGGATGGATGGATGAAATTTATGGTCTTACCTTTATTTTTAAATAAAGTCCATGTGCCTATCCTTTGCCGCAAAACTCTTGGTCACTTTCTTGTAAAAGTTCTCCTTATTTTCCAAGAAGGAAAGTCATCTTGGATCTTTCCTATTGTGACTGTTTGAAAAGAGTGAGTTATCTTATGTGAGCTATGCCAATCTCAGCTGACAGTACAACCATCCACTCTCACACTCACACCTATGGTCAATTTAGAGTGCCCAATTTACCTAATCCCCGTTTTGCAAGTTTTTGAAGTGTGGGAGGAAGCTGTAGAACCTGGAGAAAACCCACGCACACACGGGGAGAACATGTGTTGGTCACCCCACCGAGTGGGAGCGAAGTATTGTTTTTGGTGGCTCTGTGTATCTGTCTTTTACTTTTCATGATGATGCTCTGCCTCACCTGCCTACCCTGACCGCACATCCCTGGTTTGTACAGTGGTAGATATCATGGAATCCTCAGAGTTTCTGAGTTTGAAAAAGCTGAGGTAATGCCCCGTGATCAGACAGAAAGGCTGCTCCTATTGGCTTTTCTACTACAACTGCTCTGCATACAGGTCCCTTTGGTGGAAAGACTTGCTACTCAAGCATCAGCAACAACTTCCTGTGCTGCGAAAAATTAGTAGGGGATGAAACTAAACATCAGTGACATGCAGATAGTAAGTACGGCTTCTCCCTTAACTGTGCCCTTTGCAGCTATTTCAACAGGTGTGGTAAAATTCACATTTAGAACTCAAACACAAACTGATACATGTGTTAACTCATGACAACCCATCTACATGTCTACACATGTCCAGTGTTTAAGAGTTCACTGTGCACTTTCAATCCACAAAGACTGAGCAATATATTGCAGAATATATCACAGACTGAATATATCCAATCCATAAAACACCTCACAAGTATGTCAACAGCTGGAGTGTACATTATTCCAAATGTATGACAAACTTTCCCTCATTCTACTAGCACTTACACTTCACAATAAAAACATGTCAAATAAACAAGATATTTAAGTTAATTAGTGTGTGTGTGAGTTTGTAACAATGCTGAAATTGGCATCCAGATTCACAGCTTCCTGGTCAGCAATTAAGGGGGAAACTTAAGGGAAACTTACAATGATTGTGCCCCTAACTTGCCAAATAAAATCAAGGTTGTCACAGTGTGTCTTAAAATACAGTAAGACTTTACATACACACTTTAACATCAGCGAAAAGTGTAAAAATGCGATTACGTTTCCCCATAAACGCCGACTGGGTAGTGTCAATTGCGTTTTATAGCAGTGATCCACCTCTACTGTCCTCAGGATCTTTGGTGATTTGCTTGTTATGCACCATACCACCACATTCCACATCTCACATGTGAAATACTTATTTTGAATTTGAACATTCACACTTTTTTGTATGGAATGGACAAATATTACTTTCCGGTGGTTTGCAGCAATGTAAAATAATGTTTTTCTCAGACACCAGGCTATCAGACCTTGTATCTCGACATAGCTGATTAGAGCGAATGTTCTCATGAACAGTGCTTGTAGTGCAATGCACTGCAGAGTACATTAGGATCACAACTGTTCTCCTTTTGTTATGTTCAATTATCAACCCTATTGTGCATTGTGTATTTGGTAAAGAAACACAAATACAGAACAGGAACACCCTGTGCCGACCTCTGCTTCTGTTTATCTCCCTTTGATTATTGTCCCACTAGTGTTTCTCGTTAATGATTTGTATTTAGATTGTATTTTTGTAGTCTTCATGACCACCCAAAGCAATATTCACTACACCCATCCACACCCATTCAGACACTGCCTGCACAGCTACTGCGAGAAGCTTGTGGTAGCATGTCCACGTGGGCCCGATAAGAGTTATATTTGGGCTGATAATATGGCTCTCAAGTGCATTTGTCCGTAGTTTCCAAAGTGGCCCCTACCCATGTTCGCCCACTTCGCCATTTTTTTACTACATGGTCCCAGCTCGCCTCACCTTGCCTCCTTAACATGGGCAGAGTCATCACTGCATGGCTGCATGAAACTGCTGTGACTTTATGTTACACGCGACAAGCAAATACTAGTGGCTAGTGACTTGTAAAGCTGTTGTTTTTGGTGTACTGACCAGAGCACAGACTCAGTCTGACACGGTCCCTGAACTGAAATACAGTGGCAGGGGTTGTGATGCGGCTCGCTGTGCTAAATGTTGGAGATTAAAGATTTAAGTCTTTTTTATTGATCTACAGTCTACAGTTATGCCTCTTCCAGTGACAACACTCTGTCCAGTCAGTGGCCGGCAGTCTGACAATGTCATGCATAGTATCGGCTAAGCTCCCTTGGAACCTCGCCAGAACAGGTACTACATTTTTTTCTCTCTCAGGAAACTCGCCTTAAATTGAGTGATCATTCAAGGCTTAGGTGACCATATTATTATATATAGGACAGATATTTCCTTCTTCAAAGGCTAGGGGGACTAAAAAGCTACAGTTTAAATAATTGTGTCTGATCATTATGGGCATTATTGTCTCAGTTGAATTATTGTTTGTATGCTCCCAAATTTGATGATGCCAAATTTATGACTACACTACTATCCTCAATCCCACATATGGATACAAATTATTAAATTTTTGGGAGAGACATAAATTGTGTTATGGACACCCAGTTGGATTGCTCCAGCTCTAAGGTGACCAGTCTTCCAAAAATGGTAGACTGGGAGCATCACGACACATTCCACAGGTCTATGATCAAATAATGAATATAAAAAATGTTCACTGCAGTTAGCTTTGTTATAATTAGCTATGTTCAATCATTCTTTATCCAAAGGAACTTTATCAAAAACAGAAGCCACTGTTTCAGTTATTCTTAAAAAGGATAAAACTCTTACAGAATGCAGCTCATACAGACCTATTTCTCTTTTAAACATTGATGTAAAAATACTCAAATTATATAATCTTACTCTTTTTGGACCATTATACAATAACTGTTATTTTTTGCCCTCCAAACTTGACTTTGCATTTACACTTTGGAATGATATAATGTGCTAATGGTATCACATCATTTAGAGAACTGTTTTTCTGTGGCACATTTACAGATTTCACAAGCCTTTCATGCAAATTTGGTCTCCCCCAAAACCAATTGTTCTGCTATCTCCAGGTTTTCAGTTTTCCATTGCAGTACATTCCCACATCTGCCTGATGACGACTCGCCAAATATTCTAGATCAGGGGTGGGCAATTATTTTCCCGAAGAGGCCACATGAGAAACATCAAATATTGTTGAGTGCCGGACTAATGGGCTGAATTAATTCTGCTCAATATTAATTTTATCTCTTTATAAAAAATAAGTTTTTTTTATAAAAACCCTTTTTTTGTATTGTTTTGGTGTAAATTGGGTAGCATACAAACACTACATAATGAATACTATTATATTACACTACTGTGTTGTAGTGTAGTGAATATATTGTCTGACACAACCACAACACCCTTTGATTCTTTGATTGTATACATTGTAATGTATACTTATTTGAATAAACTTTATTTAATAAAAAGTTTTCACACAGCACATGCTTGTGTATGCATGCTCAACATCTTCTGTTTTTGGGTGTATTGTGTGGAAGAGGACATTTCCTGAAACATGGAGAACCTTTAGTTTTCATTTTGTTCCATTTCCATGTTGATAGGCCTTAGTTCTTTGATTTTACTTATTTTTCTTTTTAGGAATGATTAATTAAGTGCAGTGTTCACATTTACAGGAAAGTTGCAGGTTAGTAAAAAGTTCACAGCCTGTGTCATTATGAAACATTAGCTGCTCTAGCAATTGACTGAACTCACTTTTTACTGAAAAACAAAACAAAAGGTTTTTGCACATTAGCTATCAAGTAAGCCCGACTAACACAATCACACACACACACGCACGAACTTGCACCTACACACACGTACGCACACACACACACACACAACCGTTGCAGGGGGAAACAGTGCCCCCCTCCTTTCCTCTCTGACCGGTTCAAAATTCAAACCACAACCGCCTCGCAAGATTTCCCGTCCTGCACCGCGGCCTAGAAAAGCCTCTGACGGTTATTTTAATTTAACTTAAAAATTAAATAAAAATCACAGGAGCCATATTTTTCAGAAAGAGTGACAGGGATCGATTGTGCTGATCGACAGGTACATTTTCATAGCGATAAAATATTGCTGCGCGCGCATCTGAATTTCTATTTATTTTTTGTGTGTGTGACGGGTGTGTGTGTGTGTGGAGCTGAGGAGCAGAGCGGTTGGCGCCACTTTCAAATCCTCCACTGACACAGAATGAGAGTCCGGCTTCAAATACATTACACATCACTTTATTCATTCTTTTCATTATAATTGTAAGACAAGGAATATCTTTACAGTTTTTCTCTTTTGGACCCTTTTTACCCTTTCGGAAGGTAAGCAACATTTCCGAAATATATATATTATATTTCTTTCCACAGTGTTTTATACTTATTTGTTATTTCTTAAGTGTATTTTATTCAAATGGTGTACTTCGTTAGCGAACTTTACAATGTGTAACAGCTGTAAAAGTAACCGTGGTAGCCCTGTTGAGGCGCTGGTGTAAATGTGCAGCTGCGGCTGCAGTGAGCTGAAACAAAGGCTTTGCGCACGTAACAGCCTTACACGGCTGCTCCGTGTCCGTCTACCCACGTAGACGCGTCGGCTTTGACACCGCTCCGAGCCGCTTCGGAGCAGAGGCGAACTTTTACATTAGAAGAATTGTTTTATATATTTCTGCAACAAAGCGTTCTAAAACATAACCGAGTTAAGGAAGCGGACACTCCCCCAGTCACAGCCCCCTCCCCAAAGACCCCAGCCCACTCCCGGCAGCGCACTCACTTCTGTATTAAAGTGTTTTTAATTCTCAAAAATAAAGAAAGAGTTGCCTCCTCTGAGACTTAGATGCAACAGGCTCTGAATTCAGTTCACATTATGTGAAATAATAGTTGAGAAAAAGTCGTCGCTTTGGTTGTAAAACTCCTGTGACGCAGCAGTTTCGAGGGGACTCGCCCTGTGTGTGTGTGTGTGTGTGTCACTGCTGCAGTTAGCTCACTGTCCTGCTCACGACAACCCACTGAGCAGCTTTGTTACAATATTATACATCATTAACCACCACATTTAAAACACGGTGGAGTTTATTATCTGTTAAACATGACAAATTAGTCCGTGCCAAAGTAAATGAAGCAGGTCCAGTTACAGATTATGTATGTTGAGCCATGTTCGGTTTGGCTGGAGAGTGAAAAGTGTATATAAAAAAAAGGAATAGGAAAGTTCAACTGTAAAGCCCACTAACATAATGCATATTAATGACTAGCCAAACATGCAGCCATTCATACATGTATGCAAATGGATAAAATTAATGTCCCATATATGTCTATTTTTGGAAAGTTTAATCTAAAAGCAAATTTCTTCCTCAGCAATAATCTAATCATTAGACAGTGGTTGTTATGGTACTTATATGTACTTAATAAATGCCACACATGTGTGATGATATGCTACCTGTAGCTAATCATATACAGTAGGATAATTATTTGATATACTTTAATAACTTTTAGCTCTTATCTAGTGTATGAAACATTAAAATGCCCAGGTAACACAGTTACAATAATCAAAAGACATCACTTCAAATCTGAACAACAGTCTAAAATAAACTAACTGTATTGTACAATGATATTTGTTACGGAGAAACTGCAATTTGTTGCAAATTTAAGTGATTTTTTATAAATGATGTATATATATATAAATTGTTTTTTTTCAGTGCTACTTAAATCATTATCACAGAAGTGATAAATGTCACATTATCAATTTATAATTAAAAACAGGTGGAGATAATACACCAATCTTTACACTGACTATGAGATAATATGGAGTACTGACAGTTAAACAGTGTTTATGATGTGAGCTGTCAGAGCCACACACCTGTTTCTTATATTTATTGAGCACATTACATTATTATTATGTTTCAATTTAAGATTATCTTTTTTGATTAGTAATTTATCCAAGAAAATATCAGGAAAGGTTAAAAAAAAAAAATCTTGAAACCCAACTGAGATGTCGAAAAGATATCCAGTTTGTTTGAAAATAAAACAGTGACAAGTATACAATCCTTCACATTTTAACATAATTATCTGAATATCTTAATATAGCTTATCTTAATATATCTTAATTGAGCAGGTTGAATAATTATACTGCATAAAGCTACAGCTCAGTATTCCTACTTAAATATTTAGATTTTATGTACAGATACTAAACGTATACTGTTTCTCATGAACCGTTTTGTTTCACCTGAGGAAAAAGTTGACTCCACTCGTCTGTAGACAAACAGATGTATGGGAGCTGCATGAAACTACAGAGTAAAACGATCAAGCTTTTAATTTCTCAAGACATATTTGATTAAAATGTGAAACAATTTAGAATCAGACCAGCTGTGCATCAGTTTGTGATTACAATAAATGTCATGCTGATATACACACAGTTTATGTGAGCTAATTTCTACTGACTGGAATTAGAATAAAATGACAATGCTCTGTATCTTCCTGGCACTTTAACTGTCCTAAATAGCTTTAATCTAACCAATGGTGCACAAATGAGTCCATTTTGTGTTTTGGGGCTGAATGAATCCAACAAAATGAGAGCTACTTGGTCTTTTTTTGTATGCATGTTTTTCGTGTTCTCTGTGTGTGTATGTGCACATGCACACAGAACAGAGGGGGTGGGCAGGGCCTGGGAGTCCTGGTAAAGCAGTGTAGTTTGAGAGCAGCACTTTCTGCACTCTGAGGGCTGGCCTCCTTCCCGCCGACTCCCATCTCGTGACCAAATTACACGAGAAAATATAGCAGAGTCAGACAAACACCGAGTCCAGCCATTGGTGAAACTGTGTAACATATTTCTGCTTGAATACCAGTCCACCTGGGTCCTTGTGTTTAGCTGTTTTACTCTGGGTCTTTGTGTATAAACGTTGGCCTGTTGCTCTCACTTCCCTCATGTCTCTGCTGTGGTTTATGGTTTTTATTTTTGAAACGTTACCCTTGAAAAGCAGACTTCTTGTGTGCTGCGTGTGAAAGCGTTGCAAGCTTCCTCTCAGAGCCACACTTTCTTCATTTTATTTCCCTCCTTCTCCTCCCTCTCCTCCCTCCTCAGGCTTTTCCTCTCAGTCTGACAGCCGAGCAGCTTGGCAGGCTTACAGCTCAGGGCTCAAGCGCAGCTCAGCAGCCCCCTTTGCCTTCCACAAATTTATTTTTTATTCACTAACGGTTGCTCCGACAGACCCCAAATTTAACACCCGTCTTGCACACACGCACAGGGATGACTTGATTTTTTTTCAGATTTTTCAGTGCTCCAGATAATGTTGATTTGTATTGTAGAAAGTGATGGCCGGGGAAAAAGGCTGCAGCCCTGTAGGTTTTTATGCCTACTGAGCCTCCTCACTATCTCAGTGTGCGTAGCTGGGGCTCCAGCGAGGCAGCAGGCAGCACTGAGGAGGACTGGGACACACACACTCACATATCTAGGAGGTGAAGATGTGAAAGGACAGGAAGGAAGGATGTGGGGGGAATACTCATTTTTTGGCAGGGTGGGCCATTTTTGGGACTGGGACCCAAACCCCCTGACACCCGTGACACCCGTGACACCCCCCTTTTCTTAGGAACAGGAGCAGGACAGGCCTTTTTTCGGTGCTCTCCTGTCACTGTAGTATTATTCCCAGTGATATATGTATGTACAGCATATGTGTGTGTTGCAGTGATGTTGTTTTTCCTGTTTTCATTTTTTATTTGAATATCTTTGTCTTCCTGTCGCCTAAATGCAGTGTGTGGGTGTGTGTTCTCTGTATTGATCATCTTTTTGAGGACTAGTTGATGTCTGGTTTTTGACATTGGCCTTTTAGTGAGAAGATCCCCACAAACTGAGGAGGGGGCGGGAGGTGAGGTAGATTAGTGTGGTTAGATAACTACCAGTTTTAGTTAGTCAGAAGTTAGGGCCAGTTAGAGCCTCCATCACTTGGTTTATGGTCTCTGCAGCAGACGGTAAGTGGATCTTTTTAAAATGGCTTCTGTTGCTGAGAGGGGAGAGAGCAGCAGGCCACAAAGAGGAGGTTTCCTCACCTCTGCACTGCTTCTCTCTCTTCTCTCTCTTTCCTATCTTTCTTTACATCTGCAACAATTTTAGTTTCCTTTTCTCCCTCACCCCCTCCTCTGTCAACCACTTTCTCTCTTTTTATTTTTATTTTTGAATGAGTCTGGAGGTTTGGGTCTGAATCTAATGCTGGTCTGTCACTGCTGTCCCTGCTGACATGACCTCTTGTTCTCAATCCACTTACCTTACCTAATCTCAGTCTTTTCTCATTGACTCAAAAGATGCCATTTGAGCAGTACAGAGCAGTACTGACACTGCTTAATCATTTTAATTACATTTTTAAACTCCTAATTAGATTTTATTTATTTATTTATTTATTTTTTCACCTGTATCTTAAAGTAACTATCTTCATCACCACTTTTGTCTTGTTCTTGATTTCAGTTTTACAGGTACAGAAAGTGACAACATAAAATGTGCTCTCTTCTGAATATATTGTATTTTTAGCATGAAAATAATGGTTTAAGAAACTGAAAGGAAATTACATGGGAAGAAATACAATCATTCATTTAAATTTAAAAAGTTTTTTGGTGAAAAAAACCCCCCTCTGTTTCCAGTTATTAGGATTTGATTGTTTCCATCAGACATCAGTTTTGACATTTAAAAAAAAGGCTCAAAGCTCCACTGGAGTTGTGATACATAAATGTGTATTTATGCCTGATTGGAATAAAGTGACTTTGGAATGTAATTCAATGAATTGGTAAAAAACAATCTCAGTCCTACCTTTTTTATTTATTTTATTCAACTGATTTTCCCCGAAAATACACCGTGAAATGTATGTGTAAATATGCATGATGATATCATTTATACAAATTGTAATGCTTTCTGCCCTAGTGTAACCAAAAACAAAATCCATACTTTATATCCTATGCAATTGCAAAAGATGGGAAAAGCTAATAAAAAACAGTACATTCTACATTTCAGAAACAAATTATTTTATTCTCCTTCTTTACACACCTACACAGCAGAGATGACTCCAGTCACACTGTACTGACTCAGCCTCTGACATGTCATGCAGTCTTTGTGTCTGTGCTCACACACTGTTCCTCTGAGAACCCTCTTCATCACAGTGGAACAGCTCCATTCTGCACACATGTCTTAGGTCTGCTTGCACTGGCTGCTGTCCTTTGGTGATGTGGCATTAACATGGCTGCTCAAGGTGATGAACACCATAAGTCAGCATAACACTGGGGAAGAGTCAGAGGAGTTTTTGCTTTGTTTGATAGTCATTGAAATAAGCAATCAAACACTTGATTATGGCAGAGAGATTGGCAATATAGATGAGTGTAAATAATAGCAGTCCGTTGGTTGCTTAATTGCTACTGTGACAAGCAGTGTGAGGAGGAGAAATGAATTTTTGTTTTCCTTTCCTCTCTCTCCTGATGTGCTCCACATGAGAACACAAGTCAACCTGCTGAGGACATTCACTAATAACAGTATGGAGATGGAGAACATTCAACAGTAGAGGTTCATTACATTTGTCTGGATAATTCCCTCTATCACTAACAAATCTTTTCATCTTCCAGAGTTGAATGTGTGACCCTCCCTCTGCTGTGGGCCTGCAGGTAAGACACTACTCACATCATCATCTCCTTGATACTGTATTATCTTTTAATATTCTTTAACAAACTTGACATGTAACGTTCATTTGTTCTTTAAAACAATTGCAAAAAAAGGTCACATTTTAATGAGAACATTTTCTTATTTAAAATACAATACTGTTTTAATGATGCTTCAAATTTACATCAGTGTTTTTTCATCAGCAAATTAGACGACTGCACCAGAAAATTCTCCTGTTACCTGACCTGGGAAAAGAAAGAGATATATTAAGATGTACAATTTTTTTTGAGTTTCATTTGTTTATAAAAAAAAAAAACCCCGCTCTTGTGTTTAATTATCATGGCGATTCTCTGCTGTGTTTAGGCAGCTGGCCCTCTCACTCATTACAGAACATACTGATGTTTTATTTAGTATGTAAATTTGCTTAAGGCACATTCATAGAAGAGAAAAAAATATCTAAATCTAGTTCATCTAAAAACCTCTACACTGTAAAGGGAAAAGGTACGACAGCGTATTGGTTAAATTCACAGACTTCGAGAATAAAGTCTTAATTTACTAGATTAAAGTCGTAAATTTCCGAGAATAAAGTCTTAATTTATGAGATTAAAGTTGTGAGAATAAAGTCTTAATTTACGAGATTAAAGTCATACATTTACAAGAATAAAGTTGTAAATTTATGAGATTGAAGTCGTAAATTTACAAGAATAAAGTTGTGATATTCTAACCTGTTGTTTTAGAAGAGGAGAATAAGAAAAAGCACCTTTTCCGCAGGAAGAACCAGGTGGAAATCGCTGCTTTTGTGGAGGGGGAAATAGCTGCAACTGGTCCACTGCAGGGTTATGGGTGGATGCATCAGTGGGCCATTCAGAGGGGTATTGTGGTTTCTGTAGTTTATCATATGAATCCATATGCCATAAGGTGTTGGGGTGTACCTGGAGAGACCCCATAGCCTTATGGCATATAGATAGAGAAACCACAAAACCCCTCTGAATGGCCCGCTGATGCGTCCACCGATAAATCTACCGATAATCCTGCAGTGGACCATTTAAAGCTATTTTCCCCTCCACAAAAGCAGCGATTTACTGTTCAAAGTCCCGATACTTGTGACAATGTGATGCTGATGCGCCGAAAGTATCTCCTTGTTTGTGAAACCTATAGTACAATTTCATGAAATGCTCCACAGCCCTTATTTTAACAACTCTCCTCCTCTAAAACAACAGGTTAGAATATTACGACTTTATTCTTACTTGTTGAATAAAGTTGTACATTTTACGAGAATAAAGTCGTAAATTTGCGACTTTAATCTCGTAAATTTACGACTTTATTCTCGAAGTCTGTGAAAAAAATCTTTTTTCTCAGTGTGGCCCTAATACTAATAGGTGTGTGAGGAGGATCCTGTTTCTACATGTAACAAACCCAGCTAGACTCCAAATATAAATAAAAAAAATATTTTATAATTGTAGAATTGCATATCTCTACACTAATTGCTAAAGCCTGTAATCAGTGTCACTATGATCTGCCTCCATTCCGTGGTTAATTTAAAATGCATAAAATGCAAATCTTTTCTAATACACTAAATGTTATTAAATATGTGGCTTAAGTGAGCTACCTTATGCATTTGTGTGACCATTATGCATTATATTACACAGCACATTAGGTATTAAAACATTTTATTAAGATATTAAGGCATAATTACACGATTAGTAATAAGTAGGCACCTAAACAATGTAGAGAAATAAGAAAACCCGAATATGATGAATTTGTTTGTTTAATTGTCACACTAATGTTTTGTCTCCCTCTGAGTGTGTCCAGTGTGAGCCAGTGAGTTGGCTGCTCTCTCGGTCTCAGTGTGTCCAGTGTGCGCTCTAGCAGCACATCATGTTTTGCAGATATGAGCTGAATCACTCCAAATCATGATGTGCTGCCACTGTGAGTCCTGGGTTCACAGCCCTACACTGCAGCTGCTCCCACTCACACTCCATATGTCTCACATGTAAGGGCTTAATTGTCTCTGATTACTGCTTCTTGTCTTTTTTTGAAGGGTTAAAGGTCAAAGTTTTTGTATGTCCGAGAGTGCATGCGATATGTTTCTCCTACAGGATTTGCAGCAACAAAACAAAATGTTGCTACACTAAGCAAACTGAACAGTATCTACTCTGTGTTGGCATCACAGTTATTTTCAAGTAAGAAAATCTAATGATTACTTTATTTATATTGCATGCCCAAGCTTATAAGACACATTTTTATTTTAACATGATTTAGAATCCAAAGAAGCCAACATTTAAATTTGAAACTGAGATCATCAAATCACACAGGCTGCAATTTAATTTTTCTGTCTTTACATAGTATGTATTTTATGTCAGTTACAAAAAATGTAATATGTTAAAATGAAACAGCTAGACCTGCAAAAATGACTTATTTATCTGTTAGTATAAGTATTTTGAAAATTGATTAAGCAGTTTGAATGTTTTTAAATAATAACAAGGCTCTGATTTTATGTGAATATTTCTGGCTCATCTGTCCCATAGAAACCAGAAAAATGAATATCTACATTAATATTCAATAGTTTTGAGGATGCCATTAAATTTAAGGTCTAAAAAAAAAAAAAAAATACAGATCAATATTTTTGGCATTTTATGGACCTAATTCATTAATTGATAAAATAATTGACAGATCAGTAGATAATGAAAATGATTGTTGGTTGGCAGCCCTAAAAACCATTCCACTCTGCCATCATCACTGCAACAAAATGCTTAGTGTATTAAGAAAAACAGAATAAGGTGAGTTGCTGTGATATGAGTTTTTTTTTAATACATTTTTTTAAGGAAAAACATTGTTTTCTATTCAAATAAAATGAGATTGAATGAGAGAGTGCCCTAAAAGACATGGTAGGGTGTGTGTTTTTATTTTTAACACCCACGACACTGTGTGTTTTGAGAGTCTAATCAGTGATGTGGTTAAACAGCTGTCACAGAGGCGAACAGCATGAGCACCATTTCCTCCTCATTAACATTTAGAATTCAAACAGTGGAACGGCTGAGACACACCAACCCCACCCACACACACAGAGACACACACAGCCTCATAAAACACATTCATTTATGTTAACTGTTAACAGCATGTGAAAGGATTCATAAAAAGGCAAGACACTTTCTCATTGTATATGAGGTATATGGAATAAAAGCAATAATTATACCACTTTATTCTATATCTGACATAAAATAGTGCTGAGATCTTTAGGTATCAGGGCAGCCAGTGCATGATATGTGATGATGATTTATTTAATTATCTTTTGCTATATTTTTGGTTGATTCTTTTTCATAATAATGAATTATACACACACATTTGCTTTACTTAACTAATAATTTGTTGAATTATCTTTACGAGCTGTGTCTGCATTTTTTGTATTTGTTTTATCAGTTATTTTCTACTTTAAATGAAGTAATGCATAAACTCAACCAAAAAAACCTTTGGACGAAAAGAAGTTTTTGTGCTTTTAATAATCAGCCAGTTAATTAAATAATAATCAGGCAATGCCGATTACTAAAAAAAAAGGGGGGAAATATTGGCCCCGTTAATTGGATGATGAACTACTCAACCTCTGTCCTGAAACACTGAAAACAAGTGTCCTTTATACTCATACATTTCAAAATTCTATTCTAACTCTATTTTATAGACAAAACTAATTATGTTTCACTGCTATTAAATAAATAAATAAATTTTTATGTAGACATCTGGCCGTCTCAGATCAGATGACACAATACTTGACAGATCAATTAATAATAAAAGAGTTGCATTCCTACATGAATGACAGTGACTGTAGTGAATGCTCAGAGTCAGTGAATTATGTTATCCTACCTGTTAATAATTTTACACAGAACTACACCTTTTCAATCAAACATATCAAATTATATCTGTTATTGATTTTCTTCCACTTTCACGTGGAAATGAAATAAACATATTCAGGAAAGTCAAACAGCATTGTCTTTGACATTCATAATTGAAACATGAGAGCAAAGTGTGTTCATATACAGTGTGTCACTCAGCTGTGAATGGTCGTAGTGTGTGGTTGTAGCAAGCAGCAGCTGCCAGACTGGCCCCCACCCCTGAAACAAAATCCACTGTAACATCTGTATTGTAACACCATGTAAAAACATTAGTGTCAAGGGGAAAAAGACAGATGTGCCATAATCTTACCACGTTCATGATTTTATGGGCAATAAAATAATACATTCAGAATTTGTCTGCATTTCAGCTGCTGGGCCATCACTGACATACTGAACAGAGCGGACGCAACGATGTATAAGGCCCGCAACCATTTACTGAATTATAAATCTATTTAATTGAATTTATTTTTTTTTGTTTACACAAGTTATGTAAGTTGAGCTTATTCTCTAAATGTCATTGGCTTGTGAACAAAAACAAAAAAAACATTCAAGGTTGTAGTTAATTTGAGGTTTATGAAATTTTTTTACATCATGGTCAGGATAATTTATTGCAGAAACAACTAATCATTTAACCAAGAAAATAATCAATAGCTTAAAAAAAAAACAGTGGTGACCTTAATTTGCAGTAGCATGAACTAATTACACAATAATCCATCTGACGTTTGTTCATTTTAACAGCCACTTCATTTGTGTGCACAATTTATTTATTTATTTTTAATTAATTAACATTGTCTTAATAGAATATTTGAAACCATGAAAAGTAATCTTATGGACAAGGGCTTAAAGATTCAAGCTTCAGATCCATATTCACTATGCAGTAGATTTAAAATTGGACTACAACATGATTCTATCAAAATATGAACCTGTCTATATTCTATGAATATAAAGATGTAAATGAATTGTCATTAGGGCTGGGCAAGTTATAGACATTATATCTGTCTCGTGACGTGAGACAAGCTATGGTCTTAGATTTGGATATCGTGATAAGGTGATGACTTTTCCTGGTTTTAAAGACTGCTCCATTGATAATCATCATATTCATTATATTGAATAAATAAGTGAAATACACTAAATATTATAAATTGATCAAACAAATGACATGGGATTGACATTTATATTTTAAATAGCAAAAAAAATGCACTTAATTACACTTCTTAATGTTTAAGCTTAATTATTTGTGTTGTAGCAGAATTTGTCCATATTTGTCCACATGTTCAGATAAACAACCTGTCTGCAGCTTTATATATATTCGATTCAAGTGTGTGTGTGTGTGTGTGTGTGTGTGTGTGTGTAGTCACTGAATGAGAAACAGAAAATTCAACCTTAAATTCAATGTTTTTTTTCAGGAGGCCACTGCTACTTTTAGAGAGCACCCTTACACTTCATCCATTCACACTCATTCATGCCTATTAATATTTACAACAAACATATTTTTCACTGAATAAAATATAGCATAAATATATAGAAATATTTATTTCAACATTTAGTGAATTTTGAAGTAACAGAAAACTGGACTCATGTTACAAGCACAGTCTGCTGTCCTCCAGGACACGATTGTGGCAGGAAGTGAGTGAATACATCAAAACATTAGTGACACATTTTTAAAACCGCTGATATATATTGTTCTTGTTTGACAATATCAAATATATATGATATATATGTATGTATATATACATACATATATATATGTATATATATTTCTATGAAACCTCGAAACACTTGATACAAACAGAGTGCTGGTACCCAAATAAAAGTGGCGGTACTTGAGTGGTAAAAAGAAGTCCGGTCCCTGTGTACCAGACAGTACTGACCCACTTCAAGCACTGTTTAATAGCAACATAAGAACAGTTCAATATACAGTATATCTATTAGGGATGTCTCTATACCCAACACTACCTTTGTGCTCCCTCAAATGAAAAAACTGATCAACTAAAATATCTTTAAAACGCGGCTGCTCATCCCTAATGTTCATTTCATGTTACTGCTTTTATAAATGTTACTTTTTAACAAGTTTCAATTCATTATCTGGTATTTATCATGCTAATTATCAAATTGACTGAACATTTTTACGTCTCACCCACACCTTTGTGTGTGTCTGTCTGTCTGTCTGTTTGTGTTTCCGCACTTGCCAATATGACCAACAGAGGCTTGTTGCGTGAATGGGGTGAAGTCTGCCATCTCTGATTACATTGTTGGTTTTGAAAATAATGTATGTGATTTCACTGCAGTGCAGACATACAATGTGGATTGTACAGACAGACCGATGTTCAATAATTAGTTATTTAAGTCAACTAATTACACCATGTAACTTGTATTGTCTTTATTATTTATTGTTGTATATTGAGTGATGTGTTATCATTAAACAGCTATATTTAATCAGCAAAAGAAAAGAAAAATATGGGCTTAAAAAATAAATAAACTGCACTGATTTCTGGCCATATTGTTTGGTAGTGTGTCAGGCTGTAGCAGCACATCATTACTGGTAGTTGTCTCTGCATTACCAGTATGATACGTGCTGCTCCTGTCTGACGGACACTCCTCTTCATCTCCATCTTTCTCCAGCAAATAAACATGTGTTTGTACCTCATATACTTGTTTCTTATATTTATCAACGATGAAGGTGAACAATTCTTTTTTTATAATGACTATTAATAAAGTCCCACATTTGTAAAACAAAATGTCTACTCCAAATACTGTAGTTACACTTTCACTCACAGAAAACATGTTACACTCATTCAAGAAACTACTTGATATCAAAAGAAGGGTGGCAATGAATTATTTGGTTCTTTGGGTCAAACTAATTTGCAAAATTGTCCCTAACTTTTAGTTACAATTTTATTTGTATACGTTTTAAATAAATAAATGCATGCAATGAAGTTGGGATTTATCTACAATCTCTTGGAATAGATTAGCTGACCAGTTCAAAGTGATATTGTTATAGATATGGCTGTAAATTAGATGCTACATAATGCACACATTCGCTCTTGTCAAGATTTATTTTGGTGTTTGAATAATACGAATATGAATATGTTTGTCTCATCAGCATTTTTTAAATTTGAAAATCAAATCAATCAATTTGTAAATGACTCACTGTCCTGTACCAAAGTCCAGAGAGAAAATCAGTTTGTGTGGACACAGGAGCTGCTAGCTACTACTGCCTTGAAGTTTGTGTTCATTTTCCACTGTGGTTAACCCAGTACTTCTCAAATGGTGGGGGTGGGGGGGGGGGACAACTCATACAGTGGTTTATACAGGTAAATAAATAAATATGATCAGGTTCTCAATAGTATTTCAATTCAGTGTGAAAAGAATTATGTCCTCTGGGGGGGAGGGGGTGTTGAGAACCACTGGGTTAATCTGAACTAAGAACTTCAAAAAACTTTTGTCACAAAATTACACAATTAAACATATTAATGGTGTCAGCAGTGGATCAATAACTCCTGATGTAAAATCAATGAATTTTTCCATTGATTTTGATGTATTGTGAGCAGTTTACTAAGCGACACAGACTTCAGACTTTTGTTAAATTTAAAATTTCCATGTGTCCCTGCTGGCAGCCATGTTTTTAGTTAGAGTATGCCTGACCATGCCGTTTTATAATTGCAACATACATGTCACAAAAGAAATTACTTCCACACTAACTTTTCAAGTTCCTGCTACTTTAATATCTCTGTTCTTACAAAATATCATCTAATCTACACAAAAAAATGATGTTCTCTATTCAATATAAGGTGATATGATTATGATGCTAAATGACTTTGTGTCATTTACAGCAACACAAGACATTTAGGCCACATTCAGACCTGGTATCAACATTCATACCAAGTCATCCATTCACGTGTACAGGTCTTGAATCCAATTGAGATTCCCTCGCTGTCCAATATCCTTCGCATTTTACTCATCTTCCGCGTCTGTGACTTCCGTGTCTGTTCATTATTTTTTGAATCAGACACATGCTAGCACCAAACAAGGGAGTCATGATCCGATCAACAGCTTATATAAACATTGTTTCGAATGACGATCGCCGTATACTAGCACTCTTGTTCCAAATGAAATTTGGTTCATTTGAGGCTGATGAGGCTTTTATTCCAAGTACTTGTGTCCATGTGACACGGCAGCACACACCAGTCAGTCTTGACTGAATATAAAGGCACAATTACACTTCAAAAGAACTTGAACTGTCCCTTTAATACCAGGACTGAATGGAACCTTAGTCAACTCACACTGAAAATGGTCTAGTACAAATAGAGTTAACATCTGCTCCTGGAGTCATTGTTACTATGTGGTTTGACTGACTTGAACATGAAACACAATGAAGCAATGTTGACCTGATCTAAAAAAAATGGAGGCTTCTCTACTTCTTTTTCCTGTTTTCTATTTAAAGATGGAGTGAATCAGAACCTCGTAATAAACTTTGGAACTAATTCCACATGAAAAAAAACAAATGTCTTAAATAAAAATGATCCAAATGTCCTGTATGACACGGACTCAGCATCCTGTAGCACAGTTCATTTATGTACAACATGCTGTATTCCCCCCGTTTTTATGTATGAAGACGAACTAGAAGTCAGAGGTCAGCGGGAGAGCAGAGGAAGATCACTGGGATTCATGATGAGGCTGGAGTCCAGGTTCAGATTATCTACAGAGACAAACACATGTGTGTCAGTAACATAAATGTACAGCTTCAACCAAGGTAAGTCTACAGTCGACAACACTGAGGTAAGTCTACAGTCGACAACACTGAGGTAAGTCTACAGTCGACAACACTGGTTCCCTACTGGAACTTTTTGCAGACATAGTGTTTCTTTTGAAACTGTGGTTTTAGAAGGGCCTACTTTCAGTGGTGGATTAATCCACATTTGTTGCACCCAAAAAATATTCAAAGAAAATGATTGTTCTTGCATTATTGTTCAACATAGTCTTATTTATGAAAACGTCCTTCACTGATGTACAAGATTCACAAGACTTTGTAAAGAGGTGGGGTGAAAAAATACATAATATTTTCATGTAGTTCATTACAAGAGTGTGAGTTTGTAGGAAAAAAAAGAAAATTAGAAACGGGCACTTTAAAAGTACAGATGTCGTTTCTTATAATGCTTGATTTGTTATTTGACTGTGCAACACTGTTGACCCACATCAGTAATAATGGACATTCATGGTGTCCAATAGCTGTTCACGAAAATTCACCTTGATCAAAGTTGATGAGTTTTTTGGAGTTGGACCCTTGACCTAGTCCCTCGATATCCACAAGGTCACTGTTGACATCTGAGTCGTTCAGAGCGCTGAGGGTCACATCTACACACACACACACAAACACACACACAATTACTGATCATTAAACACTACAGTGTAGCTAAGCCAGAGCACCGACTATCACTTAAACCAGTGGTTCCCAAACACACGGATCAGTTGTGGGGTTCCCCAAACAAAGTTGCAACATTTGCATAACATTCATTTTTTATGAATTTTCTAAAGAAATGACTTGTTTACCAAATCAAAATGATATCAAGTGTTACAAATATGGCTGTAAATCAGTTGCTCCTTTATGTACAAATTCATTTGGGTCATAATAGTTTGCCCGTATAGAAAGTTTGGGAAACGCAGACTGAAATTATTTGTTGTTGACATATGCAAATAAACTAATGTTCCTGGATTCAAAATTGCATTGAAACATTACAATAAGCAGATTACAATGGCTGATATTTAAATGTTGTTATTCTGACTGTTCAGTACTCTAAACCAATTTAAAAATGTAATACAAATGACAAGTTAACAATGAAAGATGGTGCTCGGAGTAAGGCTAACATGAAAGCTAAGTGGCGCTAACACTCATACATACACATCGGCACATAAACCTTAATGGATATAAATGAGAATGACAGTGGTAACAAAGCAGCGTATGTTCAGTGTTAAGCTGTTGAGATGGCAAATAAATGCCAAAACTATTCGAGCCAAAAACTCATACATATCTCAGAATAAGCTCATTTATCCACAACACTGACAACAAGTCTCACTAAGGAAGAAAACACCATCACTCTGAGCACACTGAACTGCAATATACTAGCAACAGCTAGCATCTTTAAAGCTTGTCTATGTACAGTGCCTTGAGATAATGTATGTTGTGATTTTCTATCAGCATTTTCTGACAGAATAAGATATTTGCACTTAACTTAATGTGCAAAATTATTGTATATTGTAATGTTACTAGCATTCGGAATAAACAGAAATAATCGCGACTAATTGAAAAAATAATCAAGTCATGATTTACAATTATAACTCCTCAGATTAATGATTAGAATAACAGAATTTGTACAAAAATAAAACTACAACAATAGTTTAACCCCATCATATATGTACTATTCAAGTCAACGTTATAATTATTCATTATTCACAGCAGATGGTAATGCTATTATTATGCACTAAAATCAATATAAGCTTAAGTCTATAATAGTGTAAGGATACGTTTGCTGCTTTATTTCATTGTTAAGACAGCATTTTATGACTGGAAACTGAACACTCCCACACCAACGTTCATAGAGAAAATCTGTGATTTTACATCATTGCACACCGATGTCGATCCGTAGCTGCCTCCATCAATAAGTTCAAATGTGTTATTTTGAAACCCTTCGTTCTGATTTTACTCAGTGACACGTTTGAGCAGATTAAGCAGCAGTAGACCAACAGCTCCTGTTTCCCTGTAAGCTAAAATCACTCATTTTCTCAACTAAATTTCCTGTCACAAAAATGCTGTCTTAAGGCAAGATTAAGCAGTATTTATAGATATGTTCTTAAGATATCAATTTTTGGGGTTGTTAAATTTATTATTTCGTTTTTTGAAGTGACTGGACGTGATGCAGCAGCGTGCAGCGACAGCTGATCTGCATGGCAGGTTGACTCGTCATTGCCAAGGGTTGTAATGAGTTTAAACTTACTCCAGTCATTTTCTTTGCCCCCCTTGTTCTGTCTTATCTTCTGTTCACCATCTCTAATTTATTTTATTCTATTTTTCTAATATATTTATGTTGTCCATCTTGTGGGATAATGTAATCTGTGAATCTGAGTGACGTAGAGCGTGGAGGGTGAGCACATAGCAAATGACTGTGTTCAAGTGTTGCCGTTTGAATTGGTTTAAGTTTAAAGTTAAACACAAACACATCTTCCAAATTGGGAGGTAAAAAAAACACTCTTCATACAACCACACTTGAAAAAAACCTGAGCTGTCCCTTTAAATCTATTACTGAGAATATTGAAAAATATTATTTCACAACCTAAAATTACAAAAATGTACAATTACATAAGCTCAAACAGCTAAAAATCTAAAATGTGGGAATAATAAAATGCTGAAGGCCTTAAACTTTTATTAGTTAAGATGGATGTGAACATTCCACTTCCACTGGTCAGAACACAGTGTTCATGATGTGGTGCTGCTGCTGGACTCACCTGCAGTCTTCTGTTTCTTCAGAGAGGCCTGGTTGGAGCTGGGGCTCTGAAGACGTGACGGCACCCCGACCTGAGCTGTGGGCACAGAGATGAGATTTGGGGTGCCCACAGCGGCTTTCTTGGTGGCCTTCTTGGGCCCGTCACAGGTGGTGAGTGGAGCTCCGTCTTCATACAGCTTCCTCTTCACTGTGCTCTTGGTCTGACCCCTGGAGGGAGGATGGGAAGGCACGGTATTTTATCTTCAGTTGTAAGATAGATGAGCCTAACGGTCATTTTTCTATGTGGCTGCATCCACACTACTACATTTTCAGGTTAAAAACAAAAAAGATCTTTGTCTTTATGTATTTATAATGTATTTATATTGCTCTACTCTGTTTTGATATTAAATATTTCATGTCTTAATTTGTGTCTGGTGGATAGTTTCAACTTTTTCACACATGTGTTATTCACACTGCTGCACTACTGGAACCTGAACTGAACTTCCCAAAGGAATAAATAAAGTTAAAGATGTAATCTGATCTAGTAATTCATTCATCGTTAGCCCCATAAAAGTAGATCCATTATCCTCATGGAGACTGGAACCTGGTCCTAATGAGGCAGAACCTAATTTCTGAGAAACTAGTTAAGTGTTATTAGTTAAGATTTGAATTATGGTTAGGGTTAGGCAGTCGGTTTACACAGTCACATTATCGATAAATAAAGTCCCCATAATGTAACATTTACATTATAAGGTGAAGACATTTTGTATGAATGAGGTTAGGGTTGGGTTAGGTTCAGGTTAGGCCAGTAGCAGTTAAGGTTGAAGTTAGAGTTAGTCTCTAGGAAATTAAAGCAAGTCAATGTTCTCTGAAGTCATGGAAAGCAGACAGTGTGTGTGTGTGTGCGTTACCCTGCAGGGCTGGAGTCTACCACTGGATGCAGCTGCATGGTGAGCTCCCCGAGCTTGGTGAAGGCAGCTCCAGCTGCAGAGAATATCTCCCCGACCTATATCACACAAACACACACACACACACACACACACACACACACAAAAAACCACACTTTTTGTTTTCAAGAAATCTTCATGTCAGTTGCTACCAATGACTTTTAAATATCTATGATGTTCAATAGTTTGGTTCTACTAATCACATATCAGCTGGACTGTAATTGTTTTCATTCATTTTCTACATAGAATATATTTACAAACAGATAGATGACTGAAGAATACCGTTGCATTAATAATTTGTTTATTTCTGTATTAGACAATTATGCCTTCTGCATCCTTGTGACCTTAACTCCATGTTACCATTTGTTGACTATTCTTGTTTGCGTCTATTTTTTTGGACTATTCTGTTTGCTATGCTTCCACCTGTAACTACATGACAATGACACCTTTATATGTGTGTTACATGTGAAAGTACACACTCCCTGGCCACAGGCTTAAACTGCAGAAACACCACCCACAGCTATCATATAAGAACTGAAGATAATCACACAGTAAGAAGAAACACATCTGCACCTGCTACACAACAATTAGAAACCAGAGTTTTGAAAAATAATGTTTGAAAGTGCAGGAATATGTATATTGAAACTGTTAACGTGTACCTGTTAAATTGACGATGCGAGTAGTTTGGACCTATTTTACTTACCCTTTCTTCCCACAGGTGGAGCTATTTTATTTATTTATATAGTTTGTTGGAATAAATGTTCGAAAAGAGACCCTTACTTTGAAATGCCAATACGGCTACGCAGGAAGTAACATCAGTGTGCCCATAGCTTTATGGTTGTTGTTGCATGTGCGTCGAGCATGAAGCATTATATTTGTGGACCTGAATTCGACCACAGACAAGCGAACACACAACAATCGTGCGCTCGGTTAAATGTCATGAAATTGCCATATGCTGATGGAAACTGTATCTAAATAAAGAAAATCAAAACATTTAGCGCCTGAATCAAGTGTCAAAGGAGAGTTCGATGATGTGCTGAGCTCAGGTTCATTCATGCTGAACAGTCGTTGTGACTTACTTTAGTGGAAGCTGACGTCATTGTCCTGTTGTTCAAGATGCATACGCAGCTAAAATGCTAACAGCAGTGTGGCTAATGTGACGCAGCCGCACATCTGCTCCTCTTCTTCCCCTCGCTCCGTGCTCATGGACGGGTCCCGCGCACGAACCCAGCAGCGCAAAATGCAAATTAGCGTTCAAATACAAATGCCATGAGCACAGCAGGCTAACCGCTTACTGTACAGGCAGAGGGAGACTTCTCCTAATCTACATGTTCACTACAATGATCTTCTTTGGTGTTTTTGACAGCACACAGGCTATTTGCGCGGTATCGCCGCCAACTGGTAAGGAGTGGGAATCAAGAGTTGTTTTTTTAGGCTGTATTTAAAAACACAATCAAAAACAACGACAGAACGTTCAAAACAGACAATAGATAAGCATTATGTGTATAAGGTACGATATATAATTGAATAATATGTAAAATAACAACAGTTCATTCATTTTAGTTCAGTTTACTGTCTATATGATCACATACTGTACACTGTCGAATTTTAATGCTAAAATAGTTCATTTTAAATCAGCTTCAGATTGCATTGAACTCTGTTAGAGTGTTACATAAATACTAAAAGAGCTAATCTTATAGCACTTGGTCCTAAGCTTAACTTGTGTTAAATGAACTCTTAGGCCCCCTATTACACCTGGCATTAAAATGCATTTTCTGGGATCAGCCTGCAATCGGATAGCCACTGTTAAGTAAATACACCTGAGACATTGTGTTGTAGTAGCTACTCGAGATCGGTCTTGGTCTCGAGACTACTTTTTGAAGGTCTCGGTCTCGTCTCGGAATCGACTGCATTTTTAATCGGCTTGTCTCGGTCTCGGACAAAGCGGACTCGGGATTTTATTCCAAGACCGGTCAAGACCACAACTGTGGGGATATCAATAAATTGCCTTTGCATTTTTGGAAAATCGTATTGTTTCGGGTACAACCAATAAATTGACTCATTTATCATTTGAAATGTTTGTCACCGTTAACGGCTGTCACCCCTCCCGCCCCCTTTCACACTTTTTGTGCATAAATACCTCCAAAAGAAAACACAGCGCAACATGTAAATTCTGCAAAGCGTCGCTTAGGGAGGCGGCTGGGACCATGTCCAACTTTTACTGCCTCGGTCTTGGTCTTGTCTCTGTCTCGACCCCTCAAAGTCTTGGTCTTGTCTGTCTCGACCCCTCAAAGTCTTGGTCTTGTCTTGGTCTGGATACACTGTGGTCTTGGTCTCGACCTTGTCTCGGTTTAGGTGGGCTTGACTACAACACCACTGAGACATATTGAGGACGGATTGTTATCTGATCTGCCAAACCCCTTTGGGAGGTGGTTGGAGACTCATTGTGACTACATAGAAGTGCAAATGTTACGAGTCTGCAATGCATCTCCATTCCACCCACAACCGTGTGAGCGGAAATATGTTGGTGGCTCCGAGCTCAGCTAATGTGGAAGCCAGCACCCGTCGGTTTTCTCCTTGTTGAAGATGACTTCTTCCCCTGCTTCGAAAAGCAAAGAGGAGTCCATACAATAGTGCGACTTCATGTGTGGCTAACATTGTTGTTTATATGGTGGCACACGTGATGCTTTAGTCTGCTGCTGATGAAGAAAAGGAAGTGACATAAGGAGATAGTGTTGGATCTTGATGTGGACATCAGAGACGCATGTTAATACCAGGTGTAAATGTTCACTGATCACAGCGTTAATGATGAGAGCAAAGTATGAACATTGTACATAGTTTGTATATATTATTTTTGTCGATTATGCTGTGGTATTTCCAGTGTTTGGAATAACGCCGTTTAAAAGAATGGCGTTAGGTAACGGCGTTATTTTTTCGGTAACGGGTAATCTAACTAATTACTTTTCCCGTCGTTACAACGCCGTTAACGTCACTGGACGTAAAATGCGGTGCGTTACTATGCATTGATTGAATAAACTGTGTAATCCCAACGCACCCCTGGCTCACAGCTAGTGAGGAGGCGGGTTAATAACGAGGTAAGCGATTATGATCGACCAAGGCAGAGTCACGTTTCACGCATTCCAGCATACGCGCAACACACACACACAACAGCTAAACAGAGAATCGATGAAGCAGCAGAGATGGCGAGTCAGGGCTCCGATGTAAAGTTGGCATTTTCAACACTTCTTCAAGTTCATTGTGATCAAAGGCAAGAACGTACATGTAATGTGTACATTATGTCCCGGTGCAAAAACTTTGTCGACATCCGTTGTAAGCAATTCTAATTTAATGAAGCATCTCACAATGGCACACGCATCTACAAAGTTAGTTGCCAAAAACACCGATTATTGAGAGTTTGATTTATTTAATTAAGAATAAGACTACAGAGCTAAACACACTTTTTTGTTGTTTAAAAGTTTACTTTTGTTGTCTCAGGTTGAGAGAGTTTGACTTAATTTGCTAGTGAAATGCACTTTATATGGTGTAACTGTTTACTTTTCTTACAAAGATAATACTTGAAGTGCAGGATAAACATCTTGCTGTCTGTCGACGTGCAATAAATATAGAAAGTTATGTACAAACATCTTTCTGTTCTACTCATTTCAACTGCCTTGTGAAAACTACACAAAAAAATCCAAATTCTTTGACATATAGCAACCTTTTTTTAACAGTAACGCAAATAGTTACTTTCCCTAGTAACGAGTTACTTTTATTATAGAGTAATTCAGTTACTAACTCAGTTACTTTTTGGAACAAGTAGTGAGTAACTATAACTAATTACTTTTTCAAAGTAACGTTCCCAACACTGGGTATTTCAGGCACCTCCATCTAAAGATGAGACACATCATTGGTTCTTAAAGCACCAGAACAGAGTCCAACTCAAATTTATGTGATGATGTTTTCTTACTGCATTTCTTTTCTTATTTTATTTTGTATTCATATTTTTTAAATTGAGTTGTATGTATGTATTTATTTGTTATTTTATGTTTTGATATGTTGCCTTTTGTCTTCATGTCATGCATCTATTTTATAACTGTGTAAAATGTTGTGTTGGCCAACTTTGTTTGAATAAAGTTATTTGAAATAAATCGCCGACACAGGGGAAAAGCACAGATGGCACAACATCTGTTCCGGGTTTCTTCAGTCAGCTGACTGACTGAAGCCACTTCCCTTCTTTATCTCGAACAGAACAGGACAGTGATCATGCGTGGACTCATCTGTGGACCCAAATGCGCCGCGTGTGGACTCGTCCTGAGTGTGTGGGGAGTTATAATGTTGGTGAGTGCCACTCTGTTGTCTTATGTCTCTGTAACGTTAATCAGACAGACACTCACTCACTCACTCACTCAACTCAATCACGTGACATATATATATATATATATATATATAAAAAATCATAAAATGTTTTACTAAATGTTGAATTCTTATATAAACAAGGATTAATACTTACCAAATAAAGATGCATAAATCTTAATCTCACATGAACCTGCTGCTACAATTAACAAAACAAAACAAAACACATTTAACATGCTACTAAATTTACAAATTTTTAAATTTACATTTGTAATCATTTACAAAAATGTACTTAGTTTATAAAAAACTTGTTATAGAAAATGTTTTAATCTCAACAGTAAACATGTTACTATTTATACAGCACATTTCTAGTCTTGATGATCTCTCAAAGCTGCTTTACACTACAGTTTTTGCCATTCACCAATCCACTCACACTTTCATACAGTGCATCTATGTGCAGCACATTTTCTATCTATCACTCATCTTTCATTCACGCTGCCGGCACAGCCGTCAGGAGCTAAGTGTGGCAGGGTAAAGTGGCTTCTCCATAGACTAGCGGAGCCAGGAATCAAATCCACAACCTTTAAGTCGAAAGACAACTCACTCTACCACTGAGCTACCATCCTCCCAAGGTTACGTAAATACTTACCAAAGAATGTTACAAATTGCAATCTCACACAAACCTGCTACTAAATTTAATAAGTATGACTTGGGTCATCACTTTTTTTTAAATTGTGTAATCCTATGTAAACCTGTTACTAAGGTCACCAAAGATTGTTAGAAAACAGTGTAATCTCACATAGACCTGCTACTATTACACATTTTACAAAATAACTTCATAAATAATCATAAATATGTTACAAAATGTTTTAATGTGACATACATATACAGTACAGATATTTTTTTTAAGTTATAATTTGACTTCCCAGAAGCAACAGAAGAAAAAAATATTGAATTTTGTGCAAGAAATAAGTGAAGTTGATATTTAGGTAAATGCCTCTCTTGTTTGTTAGGACGCCACCTACTGTTTCATGCCCTGCAGTGCTTGATGTACGTAGACTAGGCACTACGCAGAACAAACATTGAGTCATAATTACTAGCAGTGTTGTGGACACTGTACACAGTCTCTCTTCGTGAGTTTCCATGCAGAGCAGTGAGCGAGTGAAGTTAAGCAAGAGAGAGCAAATTTGCACGATGCCTGAGAAATGCAAATTCCAAGATCTCTGATTCACCAAAGAAAATGATAAAGACTGACAGTCACTTGACAATATGCAGCGTGTGCTGCAAATCAATAAAAGTGGACAACCTGGGTGACGCGGCTCTTACGAGCTGTGTCAGCACATTCAGCCTTTGTATTTAAGGGAATTGGCCCTGGTTAAAATGTAAGAAAGAAAATGAGACCAAATTGTGTGGTAGGGATTTGCAGAGGCTCAATGGTTGGTGTCAAAAGGGCTGGTTCACTTCTGTGGATGTGAATGGAACTAGAACCCATACTAGCACTTATTTGTGTAAAAGTGTTTGTGTAAAAAATTTTTTTTAAATCAAGTTTTCTATTTAACCGACAGTTAGAGTTTCAGGCTTAATCCACCATGTTGACCTGTGACCATGCCCTCTCTCTCTCTCTCTCTCTCTCTCTCTCTCTCTCTCTCTCTCTCTCTCTCTCTCAGTCATTGTTGGGGATATTCTTCACCACACACTCAGCTGTGCTCATTGAAGATGTGCCTGTGAAAAAGGATGATATCCACCAAGAGTAAGGTTCCTGTTCTCACGTCTGATAACTTGTCCCACTTTCTGCTACAATCACACCAAAGCTGTGTCTCAATTCTCAGGCTGGATCATCAAGAGTGTTGTCAGTATGTGGGCTGTCCCTTTTCTTCCTGCAGACTCCTCGAATGGGGCTGATGTTTGCCTGAGTCTATTATGGCGTGTTTCCTACTCGCCTCGCCTCGCCTCGCCATGGCACGGTTAAGTTTCCACTAGCATAGTACCTGCTCTGGCGAGGCTCCAAGCGTGTTGAGTAGGTGCTATGCGTGACGTCGTCAGACTGTCGGCCACTCAGTGCCGTCACAGGAAGAGACGTCCGACACAGAAATCAATGCCGAACAGTGCAAACTGTAGATCAAACTAATTAACAATCCTAAAAACGTGGGTACATCTCCTACAAATACCACGGAAATGTCTCAATATTTAACAGAGGAGTCTGGTGTATTTAGTGACAACACCACTGATCACGAGCGGCGAGTGGCATCACAAACCCTCCTGCTCTCCAGTGACTTTGTCAGACTATATCAGTCAACTGTAGATCAGTTAAAAAGACTTAATAATCCTAAAAACTTAATATTTTCTCTCTTGTTAATCTCTACAGAAGCGCAATGGCCCTTTACCATAGTGGAAAAGGGCCATTAGCTGCACACTCCAGAGGATCCAGCCCGAGAATTGATGCACTTGTCTACAAACCAGGAAGTATTTGGAAAGTGCAGCTTTAATGTTTTTCCATCAGAGAGCACTAACATGTAAATATAAAGTCTGTGAAAACTCCAAGCGACTCTCTTTTTCAGACAATGACATTGGCTTGTGGCCTTGAATACAGTGAAGTGCAAATCACCACCGCAAATAGGAACACGCAGCAACAAATAACACAAACGCAAACTAAACACATCTGCAAATCGCAAAATACGCCCCCCCAAACAGAAATCACAACGACAAAAGCAGAAATCACAACGACAAAAACAATGAAATACAACGCTGAAAACACAACAAAGGCACATGACACAAATAAAATTACAAAAGCGCAGTGTTTTTGTTTGTAGGTGATTTATTATTCAATTCAATTCAATTCAATTTTATTTGTATATCACCAAATCATAACATGGGTCTGTACACAGACAACATGATAGAAAGCAGAGAAACACAACAATTCACACACTCTCTGTCAATGTTGGTGGACTACTTGAAATAAAGTTTGAAGTGCTGGTACTGCATGCTGGACAGTACCGGCCCTGCACCAGCATGTTTCTATGGTAACTGCGCTGGGATTCATTTAAGCCACGGTGATGGAACGGCACTTTCATTTAAATGAGCAACTCTTATTGAAATAAGTGGTTACAAGACGGACTGTCTTAAATACAGCTGAGCTGCGTTAGTGGAACAACTTGAGGCTTAGTTGTGACTGTGAGATGCTGCTAGTGCTCTAGTGGTGCTCTCGATGCTTTCCAGCGGTTTACTTCTGGGTAGAAGTTAATGTCGTTGTCAATGTTGCCAACCTAGAGACTTTGTCACTATATTTAGCAGGTATTCAGACCCTGCTAAAAAAGTGACACATCTTGTGATTTTGTTCTGGTGTTACTGGAGACTTTTGGAGACGCTGAGGTGAAAATATGTATATTTTTGGTTCATAACGAGCAACGGGCCGGTCCTCTCCTCGCGTAGCACTCCCTGCCAGCTGCAGTCCGAGAAGATTTGGGCAGCCTGTGGCCAAGTGGAAAGGGAACTTGTAACCAGAATGTCACCGGTTCAAGTCCCCACCAGGCCGAAAGGGCTGGGGTACCCCTGAGCAAGGTACCAAACCCCCGTTGCTCCCCGGGCGCTACTCAGTGTGGCAGCCCACTGCTCCTAATTCTAGGATGGGTCAAAATGCAGAGAATAATTTCCCTAAGGGGATTAATAAAGTATCTAAAATTAAAAAAAAATCTACCTCTTTGTCTAAAACAAACAAACAAAAAGAACTAACTCTGCCACAGTGTCTAATTTTTGCCAGCCCCAACTCAGATAAAGTAATTCTAAACATATTCAGGGTGTTTTTTTACTCACTTTTTGTCTTTCCCACGTTTCCTCTCACATCCATTACAATTACACACATTAGCCAATAATGCAAATTAGGTGATGCCGTCATTTAGTCACTTCTAGCAACTTTAAGGACCGCCAATAGCTACTTTCCTAACTGAGGAGTTGGCCATACTGGTCATTGTGTTTTCTGTTTTTGTTGTTGTTTTCTTTTGGGGGGTTAGTGTAGTGGCTTGCAGTGGTATGCAGTTGCGTTTAGTTTTGCTATTAATTGAAGTAGTGATTTGCACTTCAGGGCCACCACTTCCTTTCAATCTGGCTTTCCAAATAAGGGCCTCTGACTTTGGCTTTCTACTACTTGCTTTATAAATCTTTTGCCATAACGCTTGGCAATAGAAATAGCTTAACGTTGTTATTCTTACAAAATAAAATTCCAATAGTTAACTCAATAGAATAAAATATATTTTTTTAGTTTTAGTAATCATTCTACAGAAGCATATTTCATTCACTTAAAATAATAAAAAAGAAATGGCTTTGTGCCATCCATCCATCCATCCATCCATCCATCTTCTACCACTTTATCCTCATCCACATGAAGGGCGCGGGGAGGCGGAGTCTGTGCCAATCTCAGCTGATATAGGGTGATAGACAGGGTTCATACTGTCACATACAACAGTTCATCACAACATATAGAGACAAACAACCATTCACTCTCACACTCACACCTACGGTCAATTCTCTTCTGAGATTTTTTCCAGTTCCGTTTTTGCAAGACTTTTTGTGAAAATACCGGCTGCATCATTTGGAAACGAGCAGCGACTCTTGGTCTGCGCTGTTCGCTGCTTTGTGCTGGGTGTAAGTTAGAGCTTTAAACTGACTCCGTACTATGGTCTTTGCATGGAAATGACAAATCTCGTGGCCACGCATTACTATATTGTGGCTCTGTAATTGAGCTGTCAAGATGGATATGGAAGCTTTTGTCATTCATTCAGTAAAAAATCTCGTAACAACAGACCCCCAAGAAAACCTTTAAAAAGTGACCCAAAAAAATCAGGTAAAAACAGACCCGGAATTGCAGGGTTTATTGCCAAAAAAGACAGCAATCAATAAAAAGTTTTATTAGACAAACAAGTAATGATACATCACAATATCTGTGTCACTGAAGAATTGAAAATGCCCCTAAGGTTAAGTGGTTAAATGCTGGATTGCTTTTCATTGCCAGTTGCTATCCTCAAATTCTTCAGCCACTTTTTTAATTATAAAAATGATTTAAAAGTTACGCAAAGTCTTTAGACGATATATAAAAACAAAACAAGCTTCGGCAGTCCAAAGATTGTTCTCCATTATGTTGAACTAAACTAATGGATCCCCTGCAACTTATTTCATTTTACATTATTTAATTGTGGAAATGATCCTATTATTATTTGTCTGTATTTTCTTGCATTTATTTCAAATGATGTATTTAAGTATTTGTACTTGCTCTGTCATTGATTTGTTCAGTCTTGATGCTTTTCAGTGTATTTGATTGTAATTCACGAGCTCATTTCTGCGGTGGGGCATCATGAGTTAGTGACACCAGTGAGTCAACTTGGCCGGAAATCTGTTATGAGCGTGGTATTTTTGTTTCTTATTAAAATCTCAGCAGTATTGATAATCATATATTTGGACAATGATCTTTTGCTGAATTCATATTTTGTCTGAGCCTCCATTTTCAGACTGTGTTATTATTATTATTCTTATGTGATTTGTCCTTACAGTGCAAACCCACCTCACAGGATTTATGACCTGTATAACAAAGTAGGCAACAACTGCTTCATAGCAGCAGCTATCTATTTGGTCGTTGGAGCCTTCTCCTGCTGCCAGATGAGACTTAACAAGCAGAAGGTAAATCAGTCACATCTTTGTATTGATTGTTCTTTGGAGAGTTGGTGAGAAAGTGGATTTGTTTAACCCAAGCAGGATGTGAACATGAGAAGATCATCATTTATGTGAGCAAGATCATCCAGAATAGTATGAAGACTATCATCGAAGTCCGAAAGCAACTAGTGGCATTGAAGAAACAGTGCAGCACATTTTTCTATCACTCGTCTTTCATACCCATTCACTCGCTGACAGCACAGCCGTCAGGAGCACCATGGGGTTTAGTGTCTTTCCCAAGGACACATCTGGCAGCTGGGAATCGTACTCACAACCTTCAAGTTGAAAGATGACTTGCTCTACTACTGAGCAATCGCCGCCCAGACTGATGTTGCGGCAAGGCAGCACCAGAGAGGTCTCTAACCAAAAAATCCTGACTTAAACCCTATAGGCCAGGGGTCTTCAATGGTTTTCAGGCCAAACTGATGGACAGATGGAGCAGGGACCTCCACTACTACCATTAGATATATACTATGTATAACATAGTTTTGATATTAACTTTGGGTCTAGTGCCATGTATAAATGTACCTTGTTATTGGGGTTTCACTACTAAGATATTCAAATAATACACAGATTCATATATTCATGTTTTTATTTTAAATACTGGTACTTTTATTAGGTTCCAAGCAAGCTGAGCCAATACTTTGTGTGGCGTCGACCGAAGATTGGTCAAAGTGTCATCACTGGATTAGGCATGAGCAAGACATCTGACAAAAGAATCAAACCGAACAATGCTGAACTGTAGATCAGTTAAAAAGACATGAAAATCCTACATTACATGTGTAATCTCCAACTTTAAGAAAGATATATAGCAGATATATAACAATTGTATCAAGTTATAAGTTTATACAGGACAGTTCTGAGTCAGTGACTATGATGTCATTTATACAAGCAGCAGCACTGATTAAAGCATAATAATAATGATGATAATTGTAATGATATGATGTGAATGATAATAATAGCCTTGTAACTGGATTTGCATCCTGCAACCTGCAAGATGAGGACACACAAAAAAAGTCATATTCATACCCTGAGTGTGAGAGAGTGAGCAGTCTAGGTCTATAGCAGCATAACTAAGAGATGGTCCAGGTTTCCCTGAACCAGCATTAACTATAAGCTTTATCAAAAAGGAAAGTTTTAGGTTTAACTTTAAATACGGAGCGAGGCTCCGCTGTCATTGGGAGCTGGTTCCATAGGAGAGGAGCCTGGTAACTGAAGGCTCTGCCTCCCATTCTGCTCTTACAGACTCTGGGAACCAAATGTAAGCCTGGATTTTATTAGAAAGTAAAAAGTTACAGGTCATCCAGGACTTAATGTCTCTGAGACATTCCTGGAGTTGAACAACCTGATTTATTTCATCCGGCCTCATTGATAAATATAGCTGTGTGTCATCTGCATAACAATGAAAGTGTATGTTGTGCTTTCTAATAATGTTCCCTAGAGGAAGCATATATAAGGTAAAAAGTATAGGCCCAAGCACTGAGCCTTGTGGAACTCCACAATTAACTTGTGTTTGTAATGAGGCTTTATCATTAACATGAACAAACTGGAATCTATCAGATAAGTATGATTTAAACCAGCAGAGGGCAGCACCTGTGATACCAAGGGTCTGCTCCAATCTCTGCAGTAGAATATTATGATCAATGGTGTCAAATGCAGCACTAAGATCCAACAGGACAAGTAAAGAGACTAGACCATTATCAGAAGCCAAGAGAAGATCATTACCAACTTTAACTAGTGGTGTAAACCTGACTGAAAATCTTCAAACAGGCTATTAATGCGCAAATATTCATACACTTGTTTAGCAACTACCTTTTCTAAGATTTTTGAAATGAAGGGAAGATTAGATATCGGTCGATAATTAGCTAAATATCTGGGTCAAGGGTCGCTTTTTTGAGAAGCTACTTTAAACGTTTAGGGCACATATCCAGTTAATAAGGACAGATTAATTTGATTTAATATGGAGCTGTTAATTAAAGGTAACACATCTTTAAACAGGTTGATGGCTTGGATGATGAAACTAATGATGTTAACTCAGGGAGATCTATAAGGGAGAAACTGTTTAACTGTGTGCTTGGTGCTTCTAAAGCTCTTGTGCTAAAAATTGAATCACTACCACTAGGAGGGAGGAGATGATCAATTTTCTCTCTAATTGGTGTTATTTTACTCACAAAGAAGTTCATAAAGTCATCACTGCTCAGTGTTAAAGGAATAGATGGTTCAGTGGAGCTGTGGCGAGCAACCATGGTGCTCATATCCTCTGATTCACCACTTTCTTTTTCAGAGGGGCAACACAATCTAATGTAGTACGCAGTGAGGCCGCTGTACTATCAACTTTAAGCAAACGTAGTGGGTGCTTGAGTGCTTGTTCGGTTAATTGATTGTAACAGTAGATAGATAATCACAGAGAGAACAGATGAAAACACACAGCATAACACAGTGGAAACACAAAGTGACACAATACATTACCGCCGACAGGATGACTCAGATCAGTGACTCTGCAAACAACTGATTCTAATGATTCAATACACCGAAAAGATATGTTTTACAAGTCACTTGTCACTAGTTTGGGTCCCGTGTAAAAACATAGTCACTGCAGTTTCATGCAGCTGTGCTAAGATGACTCCGCCCCTGTTGAGGCGGTACTATTGTAATGGAGTCGAGCCCTGCCGTGCCAAAGCGAGGCGAGCCGTGCAGGAACTGTATAGTGGGAAAGCGCCATCATTTGTTACAGTCTTTATTCTGTACTCATGTGCTTGCTATTGTCGTGTTGTTCCTCAGGCTTACCTGGTGAACTAGTGCCATCTGGTGGACTGACAAGCTCACATGGATGGAGGATGGTATTTGGATCCCTGCCATATTGTCTCAGGGTTTAATCACAAGCATCAGGAAAAAAAAAGGACACTTCAAATTGTGTAATTAAGATGAGAGTAACTCTACTACCAATCACAAGCACTTGAATGAAATGACTGCCAAAGAAAACCTACTTGATTTCAATAAATGATAATATTTAAGATGTTGTTTTGTATTTTGTCTTGCCTTGCTCTCTCATAGCTACTGCTCTGTACAGGATGCACACTGTTTATTGGACCCTTTTGAGGATTTCATTAAAGATGTCAAAAAGGTGAAATAATTGCTCTGTAATGGCACATTTATATAGAATCAGCAGAATATCTGACTCACAACTAATTTCTAAAAAGTAATATAAATCTATGTTATTTAGCTAATACAGCCCATGTAACACCCAGAGGCGGGAAAACATCCAGACTCCAGAGCAGCCATTCCCAAACTTAAGCGTGCCAGGGCCCACTTTGAAATCTGAAAATCGTCTGAGGTCCACCCAAATCTTGGGATCAATAATATAGCGGCGCATTAATAATTAGTTTAATAATAATTACTTTATTTCTGAACTTGGTGGTTATTACAACCGAGTGATCACTCTCAAAGTGCTGGAAGTGCTTATTATGCTTAATATTGCTATATAAACCTAGCACAAAAAGTAAGGACATTTATGTTTGGTCATAGTATTTGACATTTATACCACATCAAAAATGGATTAATATTCTAATTTATGCTGCCAAAAGTGAATTTTGACTGATTTTGTTGTGCTCAAATAAAACTTGTCAACTGCAAGTTTTTGAAGAAGTGATTATGGGGTATGTTAAATTGATCAGTTATATGTTATCTGGAGCATGATCTGACCCCTATGTGTTCATAAGAGACTTCTTTCATTTTACACTTTAGTATTGCTAAAACCAGAAATCTATACGTGAATATGACAGGTATGTACTGGAGTAACAAGAATATGTTTTTTTTATTGGCATTATCCATCCATCCATCCATTTTCTACCGCTTTATCCTCCACAGGAGGGGGGTGCTGTGCCAATCTCAGCTGACATAGGGCTATAGGCGGGTAGACGAAGAAGCAACATTAAGAAAAAGGTTCTGGAAAAACATAGGCTCATCTGTATTTGGAGCATAAATATTTATCAAAATGTATTGTTTTTGTGTCTTTCTTCAAATGGAAAAAAAAGCAAAAGGAATTCCAAAAAGGCCCATCATTTGAATGTGGTTATTCAGTTTCTCGTTTGTCACAGTGACCAACACAACGGCATTGGGTTTAAAATTAAAACTGGTGAAGAGTCACTCATGATTCATTCTTCAATGCATCACAAATGAGGAAAAAATGAATGACCAAATTCCAATTTGGTTTTTCCTTTTTGGATTGCAACAGCAAAAACTAGGTTTTTATCCAATGATACTTAGACAAGTGGGCCACACGGTGGTGTAGTGGTTAGCACTCTCGCCTTGCAGCGAGAAAACCCGGGTTCGAGCCCCGGTTGGAACAAGGGCCTTTCTGCATGGAGTTTGCATGTTCTCCCCGTGTGTGCGTGGGTTCTCTCCGGGTTCTCCGGCTTCCTCCCACAGTCCAAAAACATGCAATGTGGGGATTAGGTAAATTGGACACTCCAAATTGACCATAGGAGTGAGTGTGAGAGTGAATGGTTGTTTGTCTCTATCTGTGTGTGGCCCTGCGATGGACTGGCGAACTGTCCAGGGTGTACCCCGCCTATCGCCCGATGTAGCTGAGATTGGCACAGCACCCCCCACGACCCTCTGGTTGAGGATAAAGCGGTAGATGATGACTGACTGACTGACTTAGACAAGTCCCAATATTTCCCTGATTCCCTGAAAGGAGCAGTATTAGTGTCACATTCACTCTCCAAAAGAGGGCAGCCTTACGCACATCCTTCTCCAGCTTCCATGGGGTTTCCACTTTTCATTCATCACACAGGCACCAACATGTAACTGAGAGCGGTCAGAGAGTCATGGGACTACAACTTAAGTAGACACCATGCAGGGTGCATGAGCAGTAGGCTGGCCCTAGACAGCGGGAAGGACCTGGTTGTTGTTAACAGAGTTGGCATGGCTAAAAACTACAATACTGTGAAGTGTAACCTCATATCGTCACAACAGCATGTTTATATATATATGCTTAACAAGTGTGGGCACCTTCCAGCCTTTTTCTGAACATGCAAAAATAGGCAAAGAAATGATAGTTGCAGATACACTGTCCCGAATATATGACTGCACTGAAATAAATACAAACAGAATGAAATTGTACATGTGAACGTAGTCAGAAAGAGCTGCTCAGTCTCAGATTCCTCAAAAGCACCAGGTGTAGAGCCATCACCAGCACACACTCCAGAGCCGCGTCACGTAGACAATTCCTGTTATGGCTATTGATTTGTAAATTGTTGCTTAAATATTTTGAACAATATCTGTTATAAATGTTGAACTGTAAATATGTAAATATTTTTTTGTTTACATAATGGGTATGTTCAGAAGATCATGGGACTACAAGTTACGTACAGACACTGCGCAGGGTGCATGAGCAGTAGGCTGGCCCGAGACAGCAGTAACGGGAAGGACCCTGTTGCTGTTACCGGACTTTGCATGGCTATAAATAAAGAAAATTGTCATATCATATAGAAACAACACATCATGGAGTTCAATTTTCAATGACAGGAGCCTCGGATTTCCCACTCCCTTCACCTATACATTTCTATAGTGGGGTTTATTGTGCTGTGTTTCCCGCTGTGCGTTTTCCTCTACATGGTTTGGTTGGTTTTCTATTACAATACAGTCCCTTCTCAACGTGGGCGGAGTCATCACAGCACGGCTGCATGAAACTGCAAATTTAGTTTAGTTTTTTTTATCTGTTAGGTTGTATATGACTGATCCTACTGTCTACGATGGGTCTTAGTGGTGCTCCGGGTTTATGGATTTTCGGTGTGCCGAATATCCGTGGGGTGATTTCCTTTACATGACGATAAACCTTTATCCCCCCCCCCCTTTGGTCAGTCGTCTTTTTCTGTTAAAGGGATTCATTATTGGAATGCCTTAACAGAAATGAAAACACTAACTGACCTGAAAATATTTAATGGAAAGGTGAAAAAATGGCTGAAACAAAACCAAATTTGTGATCACTGACTGTGTATTATGGACTGAAATATGCACATGTTCTTTAGTTGGTACTGATGTATTGATTTTGATAATTGTTACATTAGAAAAGGCTTACCAAGGACAGAGATTGCAAATTAACCTTGGCTAGGCATCATATATGTAATGCATGTGTTGAATGTGAACTCCCTGACAAATAAACTAATAAATAAAATAAAATACATTTAGATTTATTTAAAAATATCGATTTTGTTAATATATTAAAATGCAAACACCATTGGGGGGCCCCTGGCCAAAGCAGCCACAGCTTAACTAGTTCTGGTTTTGTTTCAATTACTTCTACAACCATACTTCAAAAAACCTCAACTATCAATTTTAAGTCTTTTCAATGGTGGCCCTGAAACCCTCCATCTGACCTTATGACCTTAATGATAATAAAGATCATTTCTTTTTCATTTCATTTATTTATTCATTGAATAATTGAATTGTGACAATCTTTTTTTATGCATCATGGTAAACTCAATAAAAGCCAAAAACAACAGTCGTCTCCAGGCCTTTACTGTACTATGTGCACTAACTCGTTTGACAAGGATCAGCCATTTACTATGGACTGACAAGTCAAACTGTTTTTGTCACACAGCAGGAATAACAAATACAGCTGTCACATAATACCTCTGCACACTCAGTCAAAGCTATTGCAAACACCCAACTTTCTTTTTTCTATAGCTGTGTTTCCCAGACTTTCTTTTTGGGGACCCACATTTTAAAGATGGCAAAATGATCTTATCTGCCTCCTAGCTGACTTTGCTCAGCCTATTTACACCACTGTACTTTAATGTTGGCAATACTTCAAGAGCTCAATGTTTTCTCAGGCGGTACTAAGTACTAAGTCAGAGAACTGCTGCTGTAGCATACAGCACTTTGAGTAGTCATCAAGAATAGAAAAGTACTAAATAAATACCGATCATTTACCATGGAATTAAGAAGCTGTTTTTCTCCCATGTTGTTTTGACATTTCACCAATAGTGACAAACGTAATAAGTATTAAAGGCACATTTCTTGCAAGAGTGAAGGTGAAGGTGGTGTAAAAAGTGCAGACCACTGTCAGCAAGATAAGTGACACAGTTCGACACCACATGACGATAAACGAAAATCTTTTTCTCGCCATAACAAGGAGACCTTTTATACTTTATATATATTTAGATTTATTAAAATGTCATTCTATGCATATTATTTAAAACATATACACAAAGGGTTTGGAAATTGGAATGGTCCCTACCTAGTCTTTAAGAACCACCATCTAAATCATACAGCCTAAACCTAATAACGTACTTACACCATTAAAGGAAAAGAATGACTTGTAGGGATACTTTAATAATTAACAATATGAACATCTTGGTGGTTTGTGGAATTGTGTATGGTGATATTTTTCTCTGGTGACCACAATAAAAACATTTAGTGTGAATGTGCTGTGGGAGTCATACATTCAGGTTGAGTGGTGCAGCCTGTAGTTTCTGAGTCTAATTTTGTAGTTACAATGACATCATCACAATGTCATCTCAACCATCAAGCAATTCATCAGGCCTTCTGTAGCCAAAGAGCTTGAAGTCTTTCTTATAGAGCATGAACAGCTTCTTTCTGTCGTTTAGAGGAACTTGGCTGAACCACTGCAAAACAGAGTCAGAAGAAGTCATGTTTTTATAAGCATGGGGGAACTTAAAGTCTTTTGTCAGCTTTAAGATGCTGAGCAACTGTTCAGCATCCTCATCCAGAGTCTCCTGTAATCCAATGAAATCGTACCTGAGGGGAAAAAAACAAACCAGTGTCAAACCACAAGAGAAAATTCTGTTGTTTTAAAATGGTAATAGACTTTATGCACAGTCACTTTGGGGTTTTTAATAAGCCTGCCCCAACTATTTTCGGTCAGCTGTGAGCCAAAGATGCAGAGATGTTCTACAGTCGGTGTCTGCAGAAGTTACCAAGAGTATTTACCAAGGACTAATGACAATGAATGATTATAGAATTTAGAGGAGGCAGTTGTCAACATCACAAGAAATCCACTTATGTAACAGCTTCGGTGCCATTGTGATGGTTAAATTGCTTGTTGTGAGGAGATTGGGGGTGGACTCCACTCCCTCTACTGTCTTTTAGCAGCCTTGCAAAGAAAATCTCGGGTCTCGTGAGAAATATGAATTTAAGACAGTGAGTATAAAGCAGTAGACACATGGAAAACGCCTGTAGAAAAAGGGTGAAAAAGAACCACCGACCAGACAAGCAAAATAACAATAAAGGAAAATTGATTATTTCCAAACAGCAGAGAATGACCATGGACTTGATGAATGCATTTCTGGTGGGATTCTTGACCACAAAAATGAGCTGGAAACCCTTCATAAAACATGTTAGTGCAAAGGTAGCTCGGAGCAGTGGTGTGCTGGGGAAAGCAATGCATATCCTGAATAAGAGTGCACTGTACACTGTATATTGTATCGTTCACTTGTTTGCCATACTTAACGTACTGTGTTGAAGTGTGGTGCAATGCCTACAAAACCAGTATACAATCATTATGCATCATATTGGACACTGTGAACACACTAACACTTTGTTTTTAAAATGACAGACATTAAAGTTCAGATCTGGTAGAATTTAGGACGACACAAGTAATGTATACTGAGCCAATAAAAAATACTGCCTGGTAACATAAAAACTCAAACAAAGTATTAATGTATTGCAATTTAATTTTGCTAGGTACTGGCAAGAGGAAGAAAAGTGTAATACTTAATGGAAAGGTGTTCTACTGTTTATTTTGAAGATACAATTGTCACTGTGTATTAGAAATGTGCTCATATTGAGCTTCTAATTATTATTGTTCTGTTTTTTTTATTCTTGTTTGAATAAAGGATTAAACTAAACAATCCAACATCATCCCAATCCATTGGTTCTCTATTTGTTTTTTAATCCTCCTCTTGGTCACTGACGATACCCCTATCAGTCAGTCTTCTGGTGGGACCTAGAAGCTTCTGTAGGACCTTGTGTGAAAAGCTATCATGGAATTATTGAAAAATAACAATGTAAGTTATTTGTGTTCACCCCATATCTATAAGTGTAATTTGTGCACCAATATATAATATTATACTTGCAAATAAAACAGACATCATCTTTTTTTAGTGTCAGTCCTGCTGAAACTGCTCAAACATGGCCTTACTGTATTTGGCAAGGGTGGCACAGCTGTTGTATCTGCCTCCAGTGGGGGTCGAAGGGTTGCTTTGTCTTTGGGTCCAACAGGAATTGAATAAAGTTGTTGAATGACACCCGTTTGCCTGATTCAAAAGCCTCCACTGCTGTCTGTGGTAGATTGGATTCATTGTTGTAGTGCTGCAGAATGTGTTTGCCATACTTTGCGTAGATCAACTCCTTGGGTTGCTCAAATTTATTTTGAAAGGCAGAGATGAGACGGTTGAATGGGTCGCTGACAAAGAAAAACTTGGTGTAGTGCATCAGCTTTGCCTGTAGTAAAGAAATAAGTACATATAAACCCCATTATTGATTAATCTCTAGAATATTTTTCAAGCATTGTTTGAGTCCACAGCAGGAGTTAGGAGTAGGAGTCTGGGAAATGTTGCCCGAGCATGCTATACTGCAACTGATTCATTGCTGAATCATCTGTAAGAACGAACTGCACAGGTAGGAAGGTCCGTTATTAACACGTCAACCATCCAGGCCTACAGACCATCGATATTTTTTCTAATTACTTTATTTAGATAGCTATTAAGGATGGGCATTTCTAGCAAAGATGCTATTCAAATATCGATGGTGTTATTTGTCAAATATTCTAAACTCCAGCCTATGAGAGCTAGTGGAAGTAATGCAGGTTTCACAGTGTGTTGAGCTAATGGGGGCAGCTAACAAGATGCATTCACAGACCCTGGTATCTAGAGTGTGTTGAGCTTAAAGGAGCAGCTTCAAGATGCATTTCATGCGTACATTTCATGACACATTCAGCAAACACATGAAGTCCGCTGACTAGATGTGCCACAAATTTGGTAGTGCAAGTGCAAAGATTTATTTCATAAATGCAATAATGGGCAACATAATGAAAATTAGAAACATTCTGTCCCTTTATCTTATACCAACAGATCATTTCAGTCCCAAAATACAGGCTTACTTGTGGTTCCCAGAGTCTGTAAGAGCAGAATGGGAGGCAGAGCTTTAGTTACCAGGCTCCTCTCCTGTGGAACCAGCTCCCAGTGTCGGTTCGGGAGGCGGATACTCGAACTTTAAAGTTAGACTTAAAACCTTGGTTTTAAGTTCTCTCCTAGTTTGTCTTTCCTTCCTGTGCTCTCTCTCTCTCTCTCTCTTTTTGTCCTCATCTTGCAGGCTGCAGGACCCAGATCCAGTTAGAGGCTATTATTAATAATAATAATAATAATAATAATAATAATAAATAATAATAATAATAATAATAATAATATAGCTATCAGCATGTGAAGGGAAATTCAACAAATAACTAACGAATAAGGTGATTTAGAAAAAATACAGAATAGAGTATAGTGTTAATCAATTAGTTTTTAAATCCAATATAATAAATATATAATTATAAAAATATACAAGTATAAAAAGGAAAATGTGACGATAAAAAAAAAAAACATGATCAACGTTTTCCAAACATAAATGCAAACCGAATCACATGCTAATCCAAAATTGCAACAAAAAAAAAAATAATATTTGGGGATTAAGGTTGTAAACTGTTCCTGTTGTTGCCCCAGGTCATTATCAGCTGGACACTTCATTGTATGGACTGACCTTTATCTCTGTTTTTGGGAGCATGTCTAATGTCCTGAACCTTGATTTATCGTGGACATTTCTCAAAGACTTGGATGTGGGGTCAGCATATGGCTCACCCTGCTTCAACGAAAGCATGAAACCTTTCCAGTGGGTAGTAGCCACCTGTAGATGAGAACAAGACCAAGATAGCCATGAGGCGCCATGAGGCAGTGACCAGACACAGCAATGCATTTCATGGGATAGTTAAGGTTCCATTAAGTGTGGTGGCATGTGGGCACTGACACATTTTACAGTTTTTTATTAACTTCACCTATGATCTGAATTAGAGGGAACGTTTCCTCTCCATTTATTATTTATTTCTTTTTGGCAGCGAGTATTCCTGTAATTTGAGATTGAGTATGAGTCTGGAGAGGGTGAAGTCACCTCCCACTTCCAAGAGACATGACCAACAGACGTAGATGAAAATGTCTCCGTATGCAATTCGATAGACTGACAATCAATCAGACCATTGATCCAGAAGACATGCACACAGTGACAGAAAATGTGTCAACAAAAGTGCTTGCAGTTTTCTAGATGCAATGGCATCTTACGACTTTTGCCCAGCAGAGCTTCATGGAACGTGAGCTGTCGCCACTCCCCCTACTGTCAGGGCTGTTGACCTGGACTCCTCCGAATCAGGAGGTGTCGCAAAGTCTTGGATCTCGCAAGAAACACAAATTGCTTTACGGCACTACACTCACCAGGTACCAGTTATAAGATCAAAGCAGCAATGGCAGAGCTGGTGAAAAAGTAGCAGAGGAAATCAGAGGTAGAGGAAACTACTGTCTGACAGCCGAATCAAATTCTAAAAAACTCTTTTTTTAGGAAAGTCTGTAGTTGGCTAACTATTCTAAATTGTGTCACTTTAAATGACAAATAGTATAAAATCGTTCACTCTCTGTTGAGTTGAAACATTGAGCTCCACTGTGTTTGTCTGTTCCTCTGACTGGTTTTGTTTCATGTATGTGAGACTCAGGGTTGTAGAGAAAAAACATATGCCAGAATTATCACTGGCAAAGGGCATGTTTTAATTCCCATTATTAAGTTAAAAAAAATCAAAAATCACTGGTATCACCTTAGGAACATAACAGTAGAGAAGGCCATGATCGTCATCCACAATTAAGTGCTTCAAACTGAATGAGCTGATTTGGAGGAGTTCTTCCTCACTGCAGGCTGATTTTATCATCTCCTTTCTCTCTGTCTGCACCTGACGCATCTCCAATGCTGTGGTAAAAAGAATAGGAATTATCAGGTAACAATATAATATTACATTGTCATATGATTTTTTTTTTTCGCTATTATGCCCTCCCTGATGCAACCCCCATTTATCCAGCACAAGATGCACTAGATGCACTAGTGGCTGGGGTCTACCTTGCTCAGGGGTACTCCCAGCCCTTGATCTGGTGATATTTTTATAATCGTACTATAAAAATATTTTTTTATATTGTTCATTCATAGATGTAGATAAGCACAATGAACCAGAAAAACAATGAACACACATGCATTGTACAGCATTCTTGGTTAGGACACTCATAGGCATAATGTATTACCTAGCCCCTCACCCTAACGTTAACCATTACAACTAATTGCCTAATCTTAACCTTATTCTAATCCCAACCCTAAAACCATGTCTCGACCTTCAAAAAATCCTTACCTCTCCGTTGTTGTGACATGTCCTGTACGTGAAACCACAACATGACAGAAATGGGTACAAGCCATAAAATGGGCAGCACGGTTCGTCTCCACTGTAGCATCTGTCTCCACTGTAGCATCTGTCTCCACTGTAGGATCTGTCTCCACTGTAGGATCTGTCTCCACTGTAGGATCTGTCTCCACTGTAGCATCTGCATTTACAGTATAATGTTAATGAACCACAAACAATAAACATGCACTGACATGACCAATATATGCCATTATAACCTATTATGTTATAAGTTCCAAGATCCATGACATTAGGACAAATCCATTTATTGTGTTAGAGTAAAACTGGACTTTTAAAATGTACATTCAAAAGAGGAAAAAAGGTTTGAGTGGGAGTTGAATTGTTGTGGCATTTAAATGCTTACTTGGACTCAAAGAGGCATAGACACTCTGCACTTGTTCTATAGTTAACAGCCCTGGGCTTTGACCAAGAAATACTAGAAGAAGTCAAGCAAGAAAAACATGCCAGTCCAGTTTTGGTTTTACAAAAGCAAAACTGGTTTATTTGCTGTCAGCTTTAAGAATTAAATATGTGTAATATCAGTGAACGGTAGAACAATATATAATGGTGCTTGGCATAGTACCAATTTAACACTTAACAGCTAAAGTTATTTTAGGCTGTGACATCATAGGTCAACCAGAAAATGCCTGAGACCAACCAGCTGAGGAGGACACACATCGTCAACGACTGATTATAGTTATTTTACAAAAATCTCACCCAGTAACATCTACACCACTGAAGTCTATAATACCCTAAGAATGTATTCTTACATGTGACAGCCTTTGTGTGAAAACGGTGACAAATAACTTACTTTACAGTCTTTGAAAGCTAAAATTTCTTTATGGATTTTATCATACAAAGAGGGGAATCTCATTTCAGACCTTTATTTATGCATAAATAAATGGGAATACTAAAATCATGTAAGACGATACCTCATCCACGATAAACAGCTGATTCTGAACCAACTAGTGATACAGTCTAGTTTGAAGTGCATGTTTAGAATTGAAATGAACCAATTAGAGGAAGCTGAGCTTATCGGTCTTAGAATAAAAACCTATTTCTTTCAAGCAAACAACAGCATAATTTCAGGGTTCCTAAAAGAGTACGAAAATATTAATACACTAAACTATTGTGGTATATTAATGGCATGATACTTTATATATTGATTGATGTTCTGTATCGATATTTTGGAAATATTCACGGGGTTGTGTGTTGTATTTAAGCCTCTTGTTGGCAGCCTCTTGTATTGCATTGCTAGATTCTTGACAACACATTGCCCATGTGCAATGGCATTTTCTGTAACCTTAAAATGAAACATAATAAAACATCCCATTACCTTCATTGTAACAGCAAGATTTCCAAGGGGATGTTACACAACGTCGCCAAATAATCTTCACAACAACACCTTGAAAACTACACAAAAACATTCAAATTATAAATATTACTAAATTTTACCAATTACACAAAACACTAGTAAAAGTAGTAATAATCGCCATGTGGCCAAATTAACTTACAAATGTTGGTAAAACCAGGCTTTAGTGGGAAATCCTCTCTTGACTCAGGCATGTGATGACTTATTCATCTCTGGACGTTGTCAGTGTTTTCTGTGTGAATGATCCTTCTGCGTCCGGTGGAATGCAATTCTAGGTCTGAGCCGAAACACAACCATCTATGCACTGTTAGAATGGAAATCCCACCAGAGAATTGGGGCTGCACGGTGTTGCAAGTTATAGCTTTAGGCTCGTGGTTGATCCTTCATGGAATCCAAGCAGAGATGTAGTTTAACTGGTTTGCTGAAGCTCAGCAGAACGACAGGCCTTAATATTCACCAAGAGGGAATAAGTGAGTTTATTTTCACTATGAGAGGTTTTTTTTCTTTAAAAAAAGAATATTTTGGGGGACTAGCACAACACAAATATATCTCCTTACTCATAGTTCCGCGATAGACTTTACAACAAGCAGCAGTGCTCCCAGCAGACCCAGTCACCACTGTGATCACTAGTATTACATTCTTTCATCCACTGTCACAATTCTATGCTCCACCGTGCACCTGTTGTTGTTGTTCCTTGTAACGTATATATCATTTGTGTGACTTTCTTTTTTTAGGTCATATTGGTTATATATTGGTTATATTATTTTTAGGTCATATAAAGTGTGTATCAGGATATCTATCTTAAAATGTCACCTAAAACAACCTCGGGCACCACAGGACCAGGGTTACCAAAAAGCCATTTTTAAAAAGTGGGTTTTTCAAAAGAGATTTAAAAAGATGACACTGACTCCTGATCTTCCAAAGCATGTCATTCCAGTTGAAAGTCTTGGTCTTGTGAAGCACGTCATTCCAGTTTTAGAGTCTGAGCTTTAAAGAATTTCCTCTGTAGCTCAATGTATGTAATGTCTTTGGAATTTCCGAGTTCTGACTACAAATGGAAGGCCTGGGTCATACTTTCCACAGATGTGATGCTCCTACAATTAATTACATTTCATTTGACCTGTTCTGAAATCAGAAATCTGTGCAGCGATAAGTTGATAAGTTATAAATCTTATTACAGGTCAGGAAAATTTGCTCATGAAATGAAGTTATTTAAGTGAAATGATTTAATCCATGTTTGTCCATGTTGGTCTCAGTCTGGGATATGCAAGTATTACATAAAATAGTGTCCATCAAGAAAACAAAAACAGAACTGACTGAAAAACTAAAAAATGCGACCATTAGTTACACAACTACGTTGAAAAATGTAAGATGTTTTTGATATATTTATTTTACATCTGATATGTTTATATAAACTTAGCACAAAGAGTAAGGAAATCAGCCAATGCCCGTTGAAGACCAAGCTGGTGACCAGCATGAGGAGGAGGTGCCAGGCTGTTGTGTGTCTTGTTTCTTCAGACTTCAGTCGTCCAATCCAATAAACAACACCAAACAAGAGGCAATAGGAGAATAAGCTGTGCATTGGCAGAGAAGTTTTGGCAAGTTTCTCATGGCCGCAACCCACATACTCAACTCCCCACAAAAGTGGCACAATTTAGAAGGGAAATTCCAACAGTATAAGATTTATTTCCAAGAAGCCTTGTTACAACAAACACAAATGTCCTTACTTTTTGTGGTAATTGTATTTAGCTGATGATTTTTTTAGGATGTTCTAGCTGATTAAGGGTCAAACCAGTAATCAGGCTTCTAAAGGGGCAAAAAGAACTGTGATTCAGGACATTTAACCTCTCATTGTACAGCCTGGGAGAAGAAGAATGAGAATTGGTGAGTTTTGTGGGCTTGATCGTCTCACTTCTCACAGCATCTGACTTCTGTCTCCTCCAAACCACTTGGAGGATGCAGCCTTGAGTATTGGGACATAGCTAATCTGTTTTCACAAAGAGCAACAAACCTCCATCACGAAACAGATGACTTCAGAATGAAATTATATTATGACCTTATTCTTGTTATTTTTACAATTAGCATCCATCAAAATCAAACTTTCATCTTTCTCACTTCACCACTTGGTATCACATTTGTTTATCTTGTCTTTACATTAAAGACTGTCAAAGTAACATCAGCTCCTGAATGTTGCATCCCGTGGGTTCCTCTAAATAGTGATGCTGTTTTCTATACGGCTGGGCAGGAGGAAGAGGTACGGCAGTTCCACTCCTTCATTCTCACTGAGGATTTGCTGTTCAATTTTCACAAGCTCTGCTCTGAAGCTGTCGATCAGCTCCACGGCCTGTGCCTCAGTAAAGTGCTCCTCTTTGTATTGGCCCAAAGGAATCTAGGAAGGAAACATTTTTATTAAAAATTAACATTTTTACATTAAATTCAATTCTGTGTTTCTGAAAAAGCTAAATATGTGCAATTCTTTAAAGGCCCAGGTCCAGGGGCCCTGAAACCCAAACCTCTGCCCTACCATTCCTACGACAGGTATATTATTCACCCGATATTGAAAGAGGTCTTAATCTCAATGGGTCTTTTATCTGGTTAAATAAATGAATACATTTTAATGTGGCCCTGAGGCAAAATAACACTATCCTATACCACAGTAATTATGTGATGTCTTAAAAGGGCCCCTTAGACTATAGGTTATGCACCCCTGGTGTCTTGGCAGGGCCCTCAGTCAACACACAAAGAATAAGTTGTGTGAAATGTCTTATAGGGTCCCTCAAATTATATTATCATTATTATTATTATTATTATTATTATTATTATTATTGTTATTATTATTATTGTTATTATTCTCATTATTATTATTAGCCAGGTGTTGCTGGACAAAAATCCCATTTAGCCGATGGGAGGAGGAAAATCTGTGACATTCCTTACATGACAACCAAATTATTATCAACCCATTTTTCTTTCATTTGTGCAACCTTTGTACCGCTGTTGATTTGTGCGTGATTACAGGGGTGCGTGCACAGGGGTGGGGGGCCCTTTCCCAGAATATGTCTTGTACAAACCTGTGGCAATGAGACTGAAACAGAGCAGCTAACTTACAGATTTTCCTCCTCCCACCGGAAATACCCTTGAAATGAGTGTTTCAACAAGACAACGACCCCAAACACACCACAAATGCAGAGGAATTGTGGAATGTCGTCAAATCATCCTGGGCTGGAACAGCTGTTCACAGGTGCAAGAAGTTGGTCGACTCCATGCGACACAGATGTGAAGCAGTTCTCAGAAACAGAGGTTATACAACTAAATATTAGTTATGGGATTCACAGGAATGCTAAATTTTTTTGAACAGCCGATTATTCATTTTTCTTAATTTTCTGTAAAGTAGTTATAAAATGGATACATTTTTCTTCATGTTTCGATTTAGAATAATGTGCATTGTTCCCAATGCATCGAAATAAAAATGATTCTAAGGGTTTTGTGCTTTATTCACGTTTTTAAACACACTGCAATTCATGCTGGTGTGTCGGGTCGTAATTTTCAGGCTCGTTGAGAACTCTATTACCTAATCCCCGTATTGCATGTTTTTGGACTATGGGAGGAAGCCAGAGAACCCGGAGATCACCCACACACTCACACGGAGAACATGCAAACTCCATGCAGAAAAGCCCTTGCTCCAACCGGGGCCTGAACCCGGGTCTTCTTGCTGCAAAGGCAAGAGTGCTAACCACTACACCAACTGTGTGGCCCTTAAATGTTTACTTAATTTATGAATTTATTTGTACTAAAATATACAGTACCATGTGGAAAATAGATATATTACAGCAGTATAGAGTAAATATATGTACATGTATATATATATATACATATATATATACTCTGACACATAGCTGCGAGGGGGTGTGCTTTCAAACGTGTAGATACGATTAGTGTTTTATTTGAAAACCGGACGTCGATGTCCTTAAAAATCAGCTTGACTGCAGGCTTTTTACTGTAAATCCCCTAGTTTTCTGTCCTGTGTGTTTTGGGGTTTGTGTGTGTTTTTGTTTTCGTTTGTGTTTTCGTTGCAGTGCGTTTGCCCCTGCCAGCCACCGTACTTTATGTCTTTAACTTTTTAATGTTAAATGAATGGTATTCACGTGTGCTAGAAACAATAAACTACAAATATGGTCATAGTCTGCTATAACACAAACCTAACTAAACATATTCAGACCTCATTTTGACAATTTTTTAAATCAATATTTATATATATATATATATATATATACATAATATTTTGCATTTCACCAATTTATTCAATGTAATAAAAATGATAATTATCAGTGCAACAGCCTTTAGAACCAGGATAATTCACCACATATACCTTATCAACATATGACAATTTCATATGTTTCATGTCACGAAATTGATATAATATTGATATATTATGCAGCCCTAGTGTAAAGCGCATTGTGTAGACAACAAATGGATTGCACAGCTAAGTAGGATGGGAATTCCATTTTCTTTGTACTTGTACAATAATAAAAGCATTTCATCACATATGATATTAATTTTAAAACAGCGTTTCTCAGACATTTCTGCAAATCTGAACAAGAAAACCAAAGTGTGTGTCTGGATAAATATCACATGAGGACAGAGTCATTGTGTTCATTATTAGACTGAATCTGCTCTCAGCTCATTACATGGAAAATTGTCCATCACCATGCAAACCAGAGAGAGGTGGACTTACAGCATCTGGTTGTACACGCCCCAGGTGCCACGAGATAGCCATCTGCAAACAGGACTGTCTGACATCAGGAAGTGTTTCCATGATCATCTCCATGGTAACAGCATCCTTGTCTGTTGGCGGCGGATGTCTCATGGTGCAGGGCGTGTTGGGGACCCACGCGCACCAATCAAACTTAGAAACAAGATCAGACAGGAGAATATTTAAGACAGGACAATTGAGTGTGAGACCAGTTTCACACAACACGAGCTATGTTTTAAAGTGCAAAATGTCTTCATTCTGAAAAGATTTGTTCCGATTGGAATTTACAGTTCCATCTTTTAAATTAAATGATCCGATTGTGGTGTGTGAATACATGCATCCAGTGTTCAATTGGAATAGACTATGTGTCTGCTCGCTGCTCATGTTCCTCCTCTGTGCTTGGTCACAGGTTATACATGGTGGGAGTATTCACCCTGAATACACAGATATTGCCTTGGCTAACCTGGACAAACATGGTGCATTCACTTCCCAGCAGTTACAGTAACAGGATTTACATCCAGAGGAGATTTTGACTTTGTTTCAGTGCCTTTTGATGCATTTTTAAAGTAGTGGTCCACAGAAGCACGGTGACTGTAACCATACTGTCAATCCCCTGAGTTGTGACTGTAGCATAGCTAAACCCCAGTACAGGTTTAGCTCAGAGACCACTTCATCTTTAGTTGTGCCACCCTTTTCCATCCACTGTCTAGGATTGTACTTTGGTTAAACCTAATTAAGCAGCAACTCGTCTGGGACATTCTGAGTAATTACCTAAACACTGGCTTATACCAGAATGCATCCAAATCTTATTTAAAATTGAGTATGGGTCTGGAAAAGGTGATCAGGTGAAGGTCATCTGTGTCTTTACAGTAAAGCGTTACCAAAAGCAATTTTATTTTGATTCCAAAAATATGTTCTACCTCTAAAATATAATTGAGGGTATTAAGCTGTGTGGGAATGTCATTTTTAGGAGACATGGTTGATTTCACAACATTAACAATAAGCGAAACCACTGGGAACAAGAACAACCATTAACATTACAGTGTGCAAGTATGGCAGAATCAGCACCTGTCCATTGTTTGTGGCAGCATGCTGGACTGAGCTGGTGAAGATGGCCACTGCCAGCATAGTAGACAGCACCTCTCTGCTACTGAGATGACTGGGCAAACCTGAAATACAGTACACCCATCATCAACTGGACAATACTATATACATTTTTGCCTTAATGACTAACAATGTGGCGGAAAGGGGAATTCCGGCATTTTTTAAACCTGGGCCCTATTTTTATGTGTATTGTAAATAGTCCTTACAAAAAGTTTCATAAATGATCCAGTAGATCAATAGGCGGCAATAGCCGCAGTGTAATCTTACGGGGCCGTCGCCATTCTGAGTGATCTCCATAATAATCTCCACTTGGCAGCCCGTGGCCAAGTGGAAAGGGAACTTGACTTGTAACCGGAAGGTCGCCGGTTCAAATCCCCACCCGGCCAAAAAGGGCTGGGGTACCCCTGAGCAAGGTATCCAACTCCCAATGCTCCCCGGGCGCTACTCAGTGTGGCAGCCCACTGCTCCTAATTCTAGGATGGGTCAAAATGCAGAGGAATACTTTCCCTAAGGGGATTAATAAAATGTAACTTAACTTAATAAGTGCTTGTTTTCACCAATACATGGCTCAGATTGTTATAGTAGGAGTCCAGTAACATTACCAAGTCTCTTCTGTGAGTCGCAGCTATATTTCTGCTCAGCTGTGACGCATTCACAGCAGCTTTACAGTCCTTCTGAAAGTCTGTAAGTTTTGGGATAAAATGACTCACCAAAGCTGGGGAGCTCAGTGAAGCCTTCCTGTGACAGCTCTCTAAACCAGGCTTGGAGCTCCAGGTCCTGCTCCACCTCCTTATCTGACTGGTAGTAGAGGTTAACCATACCTGAGACAAAACTAAAGGAGGGGTAACAATAATTGACAGTATATCACATATAAGTGCATTATAGCTGTTGTCTTAGTGACTCATGGTGACTCATGGTGATACACAGACCCGTGTATGGCATCCCACAGCATCAGACTGTAATCTCTGTAGAAATAGTTTGGAAGCTGGGACACTCCTCTGTCACTAAAGTCATGGCCGGGCTGAAGGGAGCGGTAGGTCAGCACCTTGTACTCTCTCTGAGCCAGAATCAACAAGCCTTCACCACCTGTAGACACAACCTACACACAAGCGTCATCATTACCACAACTATCATTATAATCCTGCTATCGATGCTATTCACGTGTTTGGACGTGAGGGGCTTTTCTATTATACAGCGCTAGCATCTAACGATGTATGACATCAATAAAACCTTTATTTTATTTAAATTAGGGACACAATTGTGGTAAATTAAGTTTATATTTCCCCCTTAACTGCTGAACGGGAATCTAAATACCACAACTTCAGACTCCAACATAAATTAACCTAAATATCTTGTTTATTTTATATGCTTTTATTGTGAAGTGTAATTGTTCTCTGGAGTAGAATGAGGAAACGTTTATCACAAAGTTAAAAATGTAACGCTGCAGGTCTGGAATAATGTCACTGGTGATGTTTCCATATTCGTGAAGAGCACTCTTCAAATGATGTGAGATTTTGACTATAATAATCACAGGTAAAGTATGTGCTGTCCACGTCACAATAAAATGCATTGTTATCCAATGAAATCCCACTCAAATGTGTTTCAGAGCTCCATACCTGTTTGAAGATGCCATCAGCAGAGATGAGCTGAGTGCGCCCCCTAGTATTGATCTCAAGGGTGTAGCGCTGATGAGGGGCCAGGAGCTGCAGCAGGACAACAAACACAATGAGTGTGTTAGCTACAGATGGGATGAGATGAGATGAGATTCAACTTTATTGTCATTACTCAAATACAAGTTACGGGTAAGGAAATGAGGTTTGCATCTCAAGTGCAACAAGCAGAAAGTGCAAGAATATGTATGTATATACTGTATGTACAGAAGTAGATTTTTAAAGAGAGTAACATGCAATGAGTATATATGGATGGGTGGATTTAGTGGGATGTTTTATGAATAAGTATACATATAGAAAAACAAATATGAATATAAATGAGCGCTATAAATACAATTATATTGATTATTATATGCAGATAAGGTGCAGTGAATACGCTATATTAATAGACATATGGATAAATGCTAATTTACAGAATATTTTACAGATTATGGACATATTTTACAGGTTGATAGCTTATTAGAGGAATGGGCTCAGCACACAGCCCTGTGGTACGCCTGTGTTGAGTGTGATGGTGCTGGAGCAGGAGTGTCCTGACCTAACAAATTGAGGTCTGTTGGTCAGAAAGTCCGTAATCCAGTGGCGGAGGGAGGTGTTGAAGCCCTGGGGGGTATTCCATCAACGTAGCTAAGAATTGCCAGACTTAGGTGTAAGCTTGAAGCTTGACTAAGCTCCATCTCCCAATCTAGCTCCAAGCCGTTCCATCAAGTGAAATCAGCTGGCTCCACTTGACGCTTAGTCAAGCCTCAACTGTTAAGCCTCAACTTGTGCACGCCCACAGGGAAAATAAAAAGCCCATTCTAGTCGAGCGCGGAAACTGTGAAAAATGCCGAAAAGCAAGAGGAAAAGAACGTGCAGAGATGTTCTCTGCAGCGGAGCAAACCCTCCTCATGGAGGTATATGAGGATTACAGCCACATAATCCCAAAGAAGGGCAATACCGCGGCATTCAATAAAGCGAGGGATGTGGCGTGGCAGAATATTGCCGACAGGCTGAATGCGTAAGTGACAAAGAAAATGAAGTATTTCAGCATCATCATGTTATATAAATCCTCCATCAAAGGGACAAAATATATGTACACAATAATCTACCAATTGATTTCTTGATGGTTTTTGTTTTAAACTAATCAATTATGTGGACCATGAATATTATTAACTAATAATATTTTATTAATTAATATAATATATATTAATTAATAAAATATAATATTAATTAATTATTAATCATTATGAATGCAACCAAATCCCTAAAATTAAAAGGAAAATCCCCAAAGAACAAAAAGACAGCCCTAATAAGTAACATTCATATGAACATAATTAAAATAGCATTATTGTTTCACTGCAATTTATGTGAAATTCTCCATATTTTATCATTTGGCAGCCCTAGTTTTTGTGCTACTTCTGTATTTTGTCCCAGATGCTATATGTAGAATTGTTGTATTTTCATTTTATTTTATGTAAAGCACTTTGAATCAACTTGTGCTAAAATGTGCTATATAAAGTTGCCTTGCCTACATTTTTGATAATAATAGGCTACATTTAATCAAAGTATTTTACATGACTCATCACATTTATCATACAATTGATGGTAGATAATTACATAACGAAATGCAATGTTGGTTATCATTCTATAGGAAATAATCATATGACAGATCTATTGATTGTAAAAAAAAAAAAGTTATTTATCTAGAATCATTTTAGCAAATCAAGCAATACAATGGAGACGAGGACCCCTATTACAGTAAGTGAATGCAGGTGACAGCAAATCAATCATCTTATTGTGGTTTGGTGTACACATTCAATCTTTTATTTTCAATGCCTCAATTTCCTTTTATTATATTTTTTTGCTAATTAGTTTAATTTTGTATTTATTTGTGTCTTATTTTTTATTATATTTTATGTTGGTGATAATGTTCTTTCATGTACTTATATATAATATATAATTATTAGTATAAATCATTTCTTTAATACATTTTATCATATATTTTATGTTTTACATATTATTTTATCATTACATGACAGTTGTGTGTCTCTGTTTCTGTCTATTGGACATTCTTTGGACATAGATGGTGCTAAGCTTCACTTTTAGCCTGCTACAGACCAGGTTTGCCCGGCAGCATAAGTTACCATGGTTACATGGCTAGCATTCACATTAGCCACCTTGGTGGAACAGGGTTGAGGCTCAGATTGATGGAACGGAAACCTGAGCCACAGTTGTGGCTTAGCCATGGTTGAGGCTTAGCCAGAGTCAGTTTCCATGGTTACTGAGTTGGGGCTAATCTCAGCCTCTTTGATGGAACCGAACTCTCACTCATATTAGCCAGACTTGGCCATTTAAGCTTGGCTTTGCCTTTAGCCTGCTTTATGGAATACCCCCCAGGTCTCCAAGTTTGGTGTTTAACTTGGAGGGGATGACAGTGTTGAAAGCTGAGCTGAAATCAACAAACATCATTCTTGCATAGGTGTTATTGTTGTCCAGATGAGTGCAGCACGGTGGAGACTGCATCTTCTGTGCTCCTATTGCCGTGGTAGGCAAACAGGTAAGGGTCCAGTGTGGGTGGGAGGCAGTTCTTCATGTGTGCCAGGACCAGTCGCTCGAAGCACTTCATAATAATGGGTGTGAGTGCTACAGGGCGATAGTCATTCAGGCACGTCCGGCTGGAGTGTTTCGGCACTAAGCACACGCCTGGGGGTGCCATCTGGACCAGCAGCCTTTTGGGTGTTGATGCGGCTCAGTGCAGCATGGACGTCTGTGGGGGTGAGTGAGAGGGGCTGGTCATCTGCAGGGGGTCCCGTCGTGGTCTCCCTGTTGTCTCTATCGAAACGAGCATAGAGACATTTAGCTCGTTCAGGAAGGAGACATCTGTTGTTATTGGGGTGGAGTTGCTGGGTTTGTAGTCACTGATGGCCTGGATGCCCTGCCACATGCGTCTGGGGTCAGAGTTTTAGAAGTGTTCCTCTACCTTCTGCTTGTAGCAGAGCTTGGCCTTGATGAGCCTTGATGATGCCCCTCCTCAGGTTTGCCCTGGATGTGCTGTAGGCCTGTGCGTCACCTGATCTGAAGGCGATGTTGCGTGCTTTCAGCAGGAGCCGCACCTCCTTGTTCTTCCATGGCTTCTGGTTTGGGTATGTGGTGATCTGTTGCCATGTTGTAATACTGTCGATGGTGGTTTTTCCAGGACAGAGGACGTGTAGATGTTGATATCTGAGTGAGAACCACAGGTAGCCTGAGAAGCAAACATACTCCAGTCTGTGTGATGGAACTTGTCCTGAAGTACAGTGTCTGTCCCCACTCGCCACACTTTGATGTTTGTCACTGATGGCTTCACAGGTTGGATGAGTGGGGAGTACTTGGGGACGAGGAACAATGAGAGGTGGTCTGACTGACCCAGGTGGGGGAGGGGAGATGTGGTATAGGCTCCTGCGATGTTTGAGTAAACATGATCCAAAGTTTTGTTTCCTCTTGTATGGCAGGAAACATGCTGGTGAAATTTAGGGAGCACTGTCTTTAAGTTGGAGTGAGTGAGAAAGTGAGACAGACGCACCATCCATCTTCATTTAAAGCCAAAAAGGAGAATGAACTGCACTTAAATGTCATTTAGTCTTAGTAATGTATGTATTAATACCATAATGATCCCGAATAACATTATTAAATGTTTAGTTAAATATTAATTAACATGAGTAAAAGGCTTATTACATAATTTACTGATGTAAATGTATCCTTATTGTAAAGTGTTGAATGCAATTCAACAACTCACTCTCACAACGACTCACCTCTTCGAGACTGCTTTTAATTTTTAATGGTTTTAACTTATTTGTCTTTTGTTTTTCATTTGTGCGCTTTTAATACAAGGTGACTTTGAGTTCATGAAATGCGCAATATAAATAAATATCAGTCCACTTTTCTCATAAAAAGAGATAAATCAGTGGTTCTCAATTATTTTCTGTCATGCCCCCCCCTAGAGGACAGACATTTTTTCACGCCCCCCCCCCAAAAAAATTTTTTAATACTATTGAGAACCTTTATTTATTTATCAGTATAAACCACAGTATGAGTTGTCCCGGGCAATCGCAGTAACTGCAGGGTGATACAGGCTTTCACGTGAGAGTCTCCAAACACCACAAAAGTCTCCAATAACACCCGAAAATGTCGCTACATTTGTCGCTAGTCACTGTTGACAATAAAAGTCGCTAGGAGGAGTTGGAAGGAGGGAAAAAAGCAAGTTAATAACCACCATTGTCATACTTGTTTGATCTGTTATGTCTGTTATATTGTCTTGATTGTTATGTCTGACTCACTCAAAGAAAGTCTGGATCTGTTGAACATGCTTCAAAGTGGGATAAGGTGATCTTGCCTACTGTCACTTTCATTGAGTCTTTCAAGTAAAATTCACATGACTTAAAAAATAAAAGTAAATGCAGGTTAAATTCTCTCTGCATTTGAACTAAATGAATGCCCCAAAATAACTAAATAAAATGGTTTACCTTATATATAGGGTGTACAGCAGGAAGCTGTCTCAGAGTAGTCAAACAAAACACCTCCACCACCAGGTGAGTCCTGAGCAGGTGAGACAGCAACTGGAACACCTGAAACTCAGCGTGACGCACCCACATCTTAGCCAGCAGCCAGCTGAGGGACGGGTCTCTGGGTAGGAATATTGGCGTGTTCAGGCCCGGAGTCTGCTCCAGCTGTGGACCACAAGCACAAACGGTCTCTAAGTCTTTTGTTTTGGGTAATATATACAGTATAGTATATATTCATATTCATTGTTTTCCACTTGGTTTTCACTCTCAATCAATCAAATGTTAGTTGTATTGTCCACATACAACCTAATCAACAAGGTTAAATAGGAATATGAAAACAATAAAAAAAGAAGAAGAAAAACTGAAAACTTGCTATATTTATTATTCATTATCGCCAACAGTAAAATACAGTGGTGTAAATAGGATGAGCATAGTCAGCTACACACTTTTCACAGGAGGTGGATTCATTCCCAATAAGATCATTCACTCTCTCATCCGCCTCCTCCTCACATATACAGTACTTCAGAGACTGGTATAGCCAAATTAGTTTCAGATGGAGTGAGAGATAAGTTGACTCTAAATATAATTATTATTATTTTTTTTTGTTGTTGTTGTTATTTGTTTCATTTTCTATGTAGCCTAAATTCCTCAGCTCCACTCAGATGTCAGTACGAACAGTAGAACAGTATTTCTCCAACAGAGGAAGCTTGCGCACCACTGGTACCACAGTTTGAGAACCATGGGATTAATCAATTATGAAAACAGTTGACGATTTATGATCAGTTGATGAATTATTCATTGCAGTCCTGGACATTTTTTTCTTCATTTGTTTGCTTGCTTTTGTTTTCTATCTTTAGATTATTTTACAATGAATTAATCTCAGATCGTTATATCATTTTAAATCGTATATTCTCAAGATCATGTGAATAATCTCAAATGCTTAACCAGTCCCAGGTTTTTTGCTTGATTACTGCTGTTGCAATGAAACAATTTTATTTCTCAATGGCTGCACATTTGCATTTGAGTTCATTCAGTGTTTCAGTACAAGTCTATGAGTTGTAGATGGGTGAAATGGTGGATTTACCTGTATAGCAATAGGTATGAGTCCTTTATCTGGATGTTGGTAGAGTAGACAGAGAGGAGCAGCGATGTACTGAGGTTTACCCCTGATGATGTTGCTGGGAATCCCATCCATGATGGCGTAGTCTAACAAGAAGATATTACCCTTCTGGATATGAAACAATAATTGTTATTATTTAAAAAATGTGTTTATTGTCTTTACTCTAAAACAGTCAGGGAAGTGTCTGTGGTTTGTTCAATGATTCAGTCATTCTCCTGTCATTGACATGTAAACAAAGTCCCTTTCTCCCATTTCTCTAAGTGAACAGCCCTAGAACAGGACAATTTCAGGCCAAAGCCCAAAATACAGAATCATTCACAGGTTTTTGATTTGGTTGATTCAGCCCACTTCAATTTCTCATGGACCTGTTTGAACAAGTATCTGTTTTTATCCTTTTCCAACAGTAACAAAATGGAAATGTTTCATGTTTACATGGATCAGTCACGAGTACCAAACCAGGAAGTCATGATCGGATTGACAGTTTTTATGAACATCGATCAGCATATACCAGCCATCTCGTTTGGGATGAAGATCTAGTAGACTTAGTCAGTGCTGACTATGTGTCAGTACATCATACAAAAGAAAAGTAACTCTCACTTTAAATGTTAAAGAAAAAAAGCATACTGTATACAGTATAAATATACTCCAACTATGTTCTCCACCTTGAGTTCTTTGTCCAGGTTGGTCCTGGGAGGCATGGAGCTCTGCACCATGTCTGATGTCACAGGGAAGTTCTCTGGCAGCTTATTGCACTTCTGGATCATCCTTGGGTTGGAGCCATTCAAACACTGGTAGCCAAAGAACCAGTCCTCCCTCCAGTGCTCCATACAGTACTCTGAAAAAACAAACAGACAAATACTATTTGAGTCATGCTTGTTATTAAAGTCTAACTAAACCCCTAGGCCACCTTTTTTCAGATGTAAACCAGTGTTCATGTATGGTGGCCCTGAGAGGTCAGGGCGCTGCAAATATCACAACACAACACATTAAGAAAAAAGTGCTGCAAATATCACACAACGGAAGTGTTTCCAGGGGACACTTGAAAGTGATGCACACCCGACTCCACACCATGGATGTATTATAAGAACTGGATAGAACACCGTCCCATTGGCTCCGTTCATTCCTATGGACTTGCTCACCCAGCGCATATGCCAAAAAAGTTTCTGACTTCCGGGTTTATTTCCGGGTTGTGCAGCCATTTGAGTATGCGCATTTCTCATAAAGTTTTCATACCATATGGTTCACTGACAGTAGAGGTCTCTGCTCCAGAGACGACACATGACCGCGCTTTGCTGTGCTCGTACACAGCTGTGACGTCACTCTGGGAAATAATATTTTTCTGGGCTTTTTATGCCCTATAGGAATGTTTTACAAATATGAAACTCCATGAATTAAAAATATAGAATATAAAAATCCATAAAAGCCTATGTCCATGTCTCTTTTACTATTGTGGTCAATGGGAAAATTGCTTTTGTTGTATTTTCTGTTGCAGTACCACGAGTGGCCACCATGACAAAATTGTCTTCAAGGCAGAGGAGCCGGTGTTCTATCCAGTTCTTATAATACATCCACACTCCACACCTGCAGGGATCTCTCTGCAGTAAACAACTGCCGCCATGGTTGTCATGTTGTGGCCATTGAAACGATCCTGAACGGGTGGACAAGCAGGATCAGGACATCCGGTTTTCAAAATAAGATAATAAATGAAGAATTTGTGATATCCAGGTGCTATGACAATACACTGCAACATCATTTCTGGGCATTGTTTCAATGCATTAACCATGGCTGTATCTAGTAATACTATTTGTTGATCCAGCTGCAACTCTTAACAGTGTAGTGTCAACTATTGCAATTATGCAATTTGGGATAAAATCGGGGTTTCTACTGGTCAACAACCAGCTACTGTATTCAAATGTTGCCACTGGCTTTCTTTCCTCAACCCATTGTCTAATCAGTGCAAGGCTTGTTGTCCCAGACTCCTCCCCCTTAGATAAAGTCTGGAGCGGTCACTTTCACTCTCCACCACTTGAAGCCTGGTGTAATGGAGTCCTCATTAGGACTCCATTAACAATATTTGTCTCCAAATGCACAACATAACACCAACACGCTGACACTGACATGGTCAAAAAATATTTCACAAACGTGGTGCTCATCACCTGGAGGTGTATATGCTAAAGCTCTACCCAGTGTTCAGACACAAAAACTACACACATGCATAAGTTGACCTGTGATAAAAAATAAAAGACAGAAAACACATTGTGGCTCCCACACTTTCCTCATTTCCTTCCGTCTCTTTCTTACTTCTGTGTTTCTTCTTTCCCTCAGTTTCTCACATCTCTCACATCTCCATTACTGTTGTAATAACACATAATATCAGCCATATGTTGACTGACATGGTTGTTTATGGTGGTTTGTTTTCCTTGTTTATGTTGTTATCCTGTGAATCACTTTGAGTTTCATTGCCTTGCATGAAAAGTGCTGTATTACTCACCCAACCTGTCACGCTCAATACACATGTGCAATAACACTGTGCAATAATTGTGTCACTGCACTGCACGCTCATTTTAAACACTTTTTTTTTTACACTTTTCATATACGTGTAAATCCCAGTTTCATTGTTTATAGCATTGCTATTGAATTAGCATTGTTATTGCATTTCCATTTAATTAAACAACAGGTTAAGTAATTAAAGAAACAATTAATTATTAATTATTTGGCACTGTGCTGTAATAAGAAACCCTGGGGGGGAAAGGCATGCTAGATTCCAGGAGAACACGGCAGAGTTTTGGATATGGAATGTTGCAGTTCCTCAAAGACAAAAATATTATAAAAACAAGGTTTATATAGGATCAATAGAAACATAGCTGGTGTCGTTTTCCAAATCCCATAACACTGCAATTAGTTTTAATGTTATAATGACAAGCATTTCACCGAGAGCAGTTTGATATTCTGAAGGTTGTTCAAGCAGCACTTACTCACCAGCTAATGGACTTTTGAGCTTCCAGAAGATCCGTTTAAAATCGTCCAGGTCAGTCCAGGACTTTCCAAAGGTAATGGCCAACTTCTTCAGGGACAACTCCAGCAATCTGGTTGAAGGAAAAGTGCACCTGTGTTTCTGTGATACAGATCTGATCATATACTGAGATACTGTGAGAACTGTGGCACCATAAAGTCAGCCGTCACAAGTTTTCAGTGGTGTGCACAGACATTTGGAAGGGCAGGGGCAAAAGGGAAGGGCACCTACTGCGCGATACAGTTCTAAATGTCACAAGGGTATTGGAAGCCCGGTGAGGCAGGTACCACTAGTATATCACTTCCCACATTCTCACTCATCTGTATATACCTATACAGGGACATCCTTTATAGCACAGAATCACTTTCTATCTCAGATGGACATATCCTATACAGCACTGAATATTGTTTCCTGTAAGGACAACCTTTGGGACACTGTTATGTAGGGAAAGTAGGAAAACAAGTTACAAGGCCATCTTATAGGGGCGCTGCATCACTTTTCTCCACATCTCTACAAATTAGGGGTGGAACGGTTCATTAAAAAAATCTGTCCCGGTCGGCACGCTTGTCACGGTCCGCGGCACATGTGAATCGTTCAGTTTATGACGCGCAACTTCTGCTCCCCGCAGCATTTAAACAGGCAATCAGTGAGAAGTCAGAAAGGGCAAAAGCCACAAGTAAAGCAATGGTGTTTATAGCGAAAGATATATAGCCTTATGCCGTGGTGGAGGATGCAGGATTTCAGCACATGATTAAAGTACTTGAGCCGTGGTATAATATTCCATCCCGCCGTCACTTCAACAACACAGTAATTCCTGAACTTTATGAAGAGACAATATGACGAATTTTCAAAGAATTGGCCGCCACAGTTCACATGGCTCTTACTACAGATGGATGGACCTCCAGGGCCACTGAAAGTTTTCTAACTGTGACTGCTCATTACTCATTATATTAATTCGGAATAGAAAATGAAAAGCTCCGTTTTGCAGACCCGCCCACTTTATGAAAGCCACACAAGTGAGCATCTTTCTGGCACATTAGCATGCAGCGATATTGTCCATTAGGGCATTAGGGGGGAAATTGCTTCCTTGCCCCACCTGTGCACACCACTGCAAATTTGTGTAAGTTATGTGGTTGTTTGGTCTAGAAAAAAATCTTATATATAGATGACCTTCTAAATATTGACCGTGTCAGGATCACTAGTCCTCATGGAGACCAAAACCTGGTCCTATTGAGGCAGAACCCAATTGGTGACAGTTACGTTTAGGGGTAATGCTTAATTTAGGCTGTCAAAATGAATGTAAGTCAATGCAGAGTCCTTGAAAGGATTACTGGACTGCTGCTTGTGGGGACCTAAATCTGTTCACACAGTGGGGACCTGTCTTCCTTATGGGTACAAAAAGCAAGTCCCCATATTTATTAGACTATTATTATCAGGTTATGTTGTTGCCATTATAGGTATGTATTTGGGTTGGGCCAGTAGTCAGAGTTAAGTCTCTGGGAGATTCATGTAATGTCCTCTGAAGTAATGAAAGCCAGAATATGTGTGAGGACCAAAAACATTAGAAACTATATGGAGTGAGGACATTTAGGCTGGTCCTCACATTCGGTTACCCCAAGCACATTGTGAGGGCTAGACTTGGTTTTAGGGTTAGAATTGGGTTTAGGTTAACGGTTAGGAATTTGGTAGTGACGTGAAGGGGCTAGGGTAAGTTTTGGCTTTTGCATTCGTGTTGAATATTCAGGGCCACCGTACTAGGAAAGGCATTATCTCCATGAGTGTCCTCACAATAAATGTTGTGCAAGTGTGTGTGTGTATCTCTGTGTGTATGTCACCTACGCATATTGCAAGGAATGTTCAAAGTCACTCCTCTTTTCATTTTCAAAGCGTGCGTCTTGTGGTAAATCTGCTTCTGTTTTAGCGTCAACACATCTGGGGATCCCTGGAGCCCACGTTATCCATCTGACACACAAATATAATATAAATAAAAATTCAAATAATATTAACACATAAAACTTAAGAAGCCTCTACTGTGGAAACTGAAGCTTCATCTTTGTGATATTCTTGTTGTCACCGGTAAATGTTCCGTCTCTGCTGTAGCTCTGTCTTCCTGTGTGAAAGTAGCTGTGGTAAGGAGTCGTCCTTCAGTGTCTTAGCTGTGAAAACAGGAATATGTACTTTTAACAACAGTTTAGACCAGTTCAGTGATCAGTGGCCCAATGCTTTAAGTCACATTTGTTAAACTTAAGGCCTGAGGACACAACCTGCCATACAATAGTATTAGGCTGTTCAATAGATACATTTGATCTCCAATGTGTTTCTTTATTTATGCTTGCTTGCTTTGTTCTTTAATAAATGATCTTATCTAGATTATAACATAAAATGTGTTTTTTGAACAAACTTATCACATTGACTTAATTCATTCATTCATTCATTATTCTTCTACCACATTATCCTCCACATGAGGGTCGCAAGGGGCGCTGGTGCCAATCCCAGCTGACATAGGGTTAAAGGCTGGGTACACCAGTCCATGTTTTTTGGACTGTGTGAGGAAACCAGGAAAACTGGAGAAAACCCACACAGACATGGGGAGAATATGCAAACTCCATACAGAAAGGCCCTGTTCTGAAGGGCTCACAAATCGAGCACTCACTGATTTACTCACGTTTAATTGTACAATTATTAACTACAATGTCATCAGGAAAAAATAGTGCTACAGTTTGTGCCTGTCTAATAATAATATTAATACATTCAAAGAGACAGTGCTATTTTATTTAACTCAGTGCCATATCCGTTCTTTGCGCCTGTAGCCAGGTCTGGTGGTGGGTCATGATGGCAAGCCAGCCGGGCCTGCACCCAAATGGCACAGCCAGGCACAGCATGAAGAGGCAATGTGGGTCCCCCTTCAATTGGGCTCACCACCTGTAGGAGGGGTCAAGGAGGTTGGGTGGTGACCCAAGTCGGGGGGGCCTTGGCAGTCCAACCCTAGGCTGCAGAAGCTGGCTCTAGCCTAAGCTGGTGCTCGAGGTTGAAAGGTTCCATCTAGATATAGGTGGGCTCGCTTCAACACATTACATTACATTACATTACATGTCATTTAGCAGACGCTTTTATCCAAAGCGACTTACAATGGAATTGAGTACAATCAGCCAGGGGTGGAATCGAACTTGCGACCATGATGTCTTTCGCACACAGGGTAGGGTCTTAACCACTGAGCCACTCCACCACTCCACCCCCCGCACACACAGCTTGGCTTCTGGTACCAGTCTCTTTGAGCCCCATAGCCTTGCTGCTCCCACCCCCATGGACTGTAATATTGCAATATTGCACATAAATCTTGAATCCCTTGGGAAGTGGGGAGTACTGAGGCAGTAATGCGCACCAGATTCCTTGATAAGGACCATTCGGTCCCTGTACAACTGGTGTCAGAGCTTGGTCCGCCCTGCTGGCTGTAAATCAGATCTGTTTCCAGTGAGGATTAGATTCTGCCAGGGCTGCCCTTTGTCACTGATTCTTTTTTATGGACAGAATTTCTAGACACAGCCAGTTGTTGAGGGGGTCCAATGGTTGGTAGACTCAGGATTGGGTCTCTGCTTTTTGCAGATGTTGTGGTCCTGTTTGCTTCATCAGGCCCTGAGCTTTAACTCTGACTGGAGCAGTTCACAGCCAGGTGTGAAGCGACTGGGATGATCAGCACCTCCAAATCCGAGACCATGGTCCTAAGCAAGAAAAGGGTGGAGAGCCCTCTCCTTGTCGGGAGTGAGATCCTGCCCCAAGTGGAGGAGTTCATGTATCTCAGGGTCTTGTTCACTAGTGGGGGAAGAATGGAGCAGGAGATCGACAGGCAGATCAGTGCAGTGACCGGAGTAATGTGGGCTCTGCATTGGTCTGTCATGGTGGCGAAGGACCTGAGCCGAAAGGCACGTCTCACTGGGAGGAGGCCCTCTGGATTTCCCCGGAAGAGATGGACAAAGTGGCCGGGGAGAGGGAAGCCTGGCCTTCTCTACTCAAGCTGCTGCCTCTGTGACCCAACCTCGGATAAGTGGTAGAAGATGGATGGATGAATAGATTAAACCTTATTGATCCCATAGTGGGAAAACTCACTTTTAAAGCAGGTCACAAAAATGGTATAAATTAGCTTTCCACTCACTGAGGTTTCTACATATGTGTACTCATATTAGCAAAAACCCAGTGTGAATGACAGGAGTGTGTAGCCTCCTACCTTTTCCCTCTCTTAACTCCACTTTGACATCTCCTACAAACCATCGGTAACAGGGGAAAGTCAGTTTGTCTCCACCTGGAGTCTCCACTGTGACATAGCAACAGAACCAGTTGTCTTCCACCCAGTACCTTTCTTTCTCCAGTCTGACCAGTAGCAATGAGCCTACAGGGGACAAAGTGGTCACCTTGTACTGGTCCACCTGGTGGATGAAGACAGAAAGATGTGATTGTAGAAAGATTTGGAAGTACAATCAACCTTGTGTGTCTTCCATGGAAACATTGCCTAGACTATTCACACATCATCCGTATATTTTTAACAAGACCATTTTCTGCTAAATTTAGTTGGCAGGTTACAGTGTGACCACAAATGCTGCATTCCATTTATAGTCAGAAGTCACAGGTGTTCCTTCAATGGGAGCACCTCAGATACCCCCAAGTTAGGATTTCCTTATACTACTTATTTTTCCATCAACATCACTTCTGTCATATTTGTTTCCCAGTAAATCAGTCATATAGTACTGTTTTATTTTGTTGCTACGCTGTTAGTGTGCACGAAACACCATCTAATGATACACTTACTGCTCCTCGACAGAAGTCCAGTCCAGGGTTGTCCAGCAGAGTGCGCTCACTCTCCCCTTTCTCTCCCACCAGAGTCACATAGATGTAGTTGTTGGTACCAGAGTACTCAGACGCACCAGTTGCTACTGTAACAGTGTAGACCTCCATCTGACACAGAGAGAGAGAGAGGGAGGGAGGGAGAGGGAGAGAGAGAGCATCTTTACTGCCAATAATATTATTGCATACATGAATTACTGTGTAAATACTTTGCTCCAACAAAAACAAATCACTATATCAATGTTCTATCTTGTGATCAATTGTTGCCCTGGTTTGTGTATTCATAAAAAAATGTATGATTCTCAAATTTCTCTGATATTTTCATTTGTTTGTTTAGCGTTTAACTTTATTTTTACGTCACTGCAAGTCCTGGTAACTCAGGTGTTCCTGAATAAAAAAAACTTGACTGAGTTTAACAGGGTTGATGTTTAACAAGGATCTTTGCACAAGGGGACCGGTGGCCAGGAACAATGGCTCACAGGTGGCCTCTGCCCTTCCAGATGTCTGTGCACACCACTGTCACATGATTACATGTGGCAGCCTGTGATCAATAAAACTCTGGTCTGAACTAAATGCTGCAATTACAAAGACTAAATGTAGAAGCAGCAACAGCTCAGCTAGCCCTAACATTGTGTTAACAACTTGTAATAGCTTAGAATGTCCTAAAGCAGAACCTCTGTCATACTATGTGAGGTTGGTGAGAGTGACAGATGTGGGCGGAGACAATCCGGTAATTTTCCAAAATAAAACATCGTTCAGAATCAGATAATAAATAAAACGGAAATAATGTAAGTTATGTATTCTTTCTGTGCGGCCCGGTAATGTCTGACAGAACCAGTCTGGTTCTGTCAGACATTTCTTCTTCTGTTAAAAGGGAGTTGTTTTTTTCATGCTTGCTCATTGTGTGAACTGTTGAGTTTCTGCTGTGTCTATAATATTTTAAAGGTTTCTGACTAACACACCAAGATTCTTCCTCTTCTCCCAATAAGATAAGGTCCCTGTTCAAAGCTCTTAAACACATTTCAAAGTTATTTATCGCAGTGGTTCTATAACACACCCAGATAATGCTATAGGGAGTCCTGGTAATCATTTGAATATTAAATTTCAACCGTTGATCAACATACAAACAAACCACACTGATGCAAATAAGCAGAAGGTGCAGATATAATGTACCCGACTAAAGCCTGCATCATAAAACTTCATGTGACTGTTGATGCCTTATCCATTATTTATGTGACAATAAAGTAACAGCTATGCAATTCATTTTAAGACATACTCTAAAAACAAATATAACTACATTTGGAATTTCCTGTGTAACCAATGACCCTGAACTAAAAATTTCCCACTAAGAAACTTGGAGCAACCTCACCAAACCATTGGATTCACACTGCCACGTATACATATAATACCTTTTCATTCTTAACTGTAGTTGCTACTACTACTAGTTTGTGTGGCCTTAATACCACGTCGAGCATTGTTATTTACTGGTGGCTAACAAAGGGGGCATTTGCATTCATGTTTTCTCTCAATTTGAATGGAATCAACTCAGGGTTGATATCACACCCAGTTTCGCCTTTCAGGTTCCAATGTAAATGCAATACAGCGTGAAAAACACGCTCACTCTCAGTAAAAACATGACTGCCAATGTTTGTCCAGTTGAGGTCACAAAACAACTAGATCACTAGAATTCAGTCCTGAGCAACACTGGAGGTGTGATGGTCTATCATTTCATTTAGGCGACCATGTTACGTTTTCTATTTCTTCTGCCATTTAAGGAGGGAAAAGTCAACACCATCTCTTCTTATGTTCTTTATTCACATCTGTTCATAGCATGATTGTTGATCTGTGGCATATGCGGCAAACACACTTTTGGTCAACGTTTCAAATTAAATGTTGTCTTGCATTTCAGTTCCTTGAGTTTATTGTGAAATACTCGCAAGACCGATGAATGCAAGGTTTCACACTGATATTTATTACAACACTATTACATGCACTGCACACACAACCAAGAGTTAATCATTAATCATAATAGCTTCCCACTCTCTTGGTCTTTTTCCCACCTTCGTGTCATGAGATGAGGAGATGCGGTCATCTCCGGTTTCCACTAAAGTACAAGCTGTCGCGAGGGTCACAATATCCACTCACTGAGCACATTCCAAGACTTCACACCCCACATGTCTCTACATATAGTAAGCCGCTACTAACTTTCATTACTGGAATTTACTTACTTCCTTTATTTATTTTAAGGGGATAGTTAATGCTTTTTAAGAATGGTTGTATGAGGTACGGACACATCATTGCTGACAGCACTGTGTTTATGCACCCCCTGCATTAACAACCAGCCTGCCTGAGACACACAGGATTACTGTCACTCAGTGTGTTTACATGCATGTTAGTCGGCCTAAGGCAATTATTTGATTTTCATGTGAACATGTGAGTCCAAAGAAAATTGAGCTCTTCTTAATTTTTGGCCTCAAAAAATCACTGCTTCCTAAAGTCCTTAATTCCTTAAGATGTGTTCAATGCTTTTGCCGCATCAACAGTCAGGGAACGGCCTCACCCCTAGTTCACTGCATTCCAGGTGAAAAATTGGAGACATAAAACCTGTCTTGAGCGAGCTGTTGTAAGTAAGGGATGCTCTTTACTCCTCTGGAAATGAATGTTGACACGTCTTATATGTCAGGTAATGAGTTGGAATAAAGTCGACTAAAAAGTTGAAACACAGATGTGGGTGATCATTTATACTTTATGCTTAATAAACAGTCAAATCTGATCAAAAAGGCAGCATCCTTACTCAACTTTGATATATGATCTATCAACACATGTGATTGACTGTTAACTTAAGTCAGAATAACTCATTTTATATTCATTTTTACTCCGAAACAAGGTGAACCTTCATGAAAATAAGGTCTTATTGACTCCAAATGGAATAAAGAAATGGTGTTAATGTGTTTGAGGGTTCCACTTTCTATTTTTTAAACAGGGTCATTTTTGACCCCACAGTACAAAAGGTGTATGACACTCAGGAGCACATTGCCAGGGCTAAACAGTGCAGCAACAGAAATGAAACAATACTATGTTTACGCCAGATGTGACAGAAGTGCTATTAACGGTAAAAGTAGCGGTGTTTCCTGGTGTGGTTGTTCAAAGGTTTTCGTATGTCTCTTTTGAGCCTTTACATTAAGAATATTTTAATTTAGCATTGTAACACACAATCCAGAGAAATGAATCCTATAAGAAGATAAACAATGGTACTGTAAACAGTCCTCACCTTTTACAGCCGAGTATCCGTTTGTGCCTCCTCTGCTCCTCTTGAACTCCTCCGGCTGTTAAAAGTCCTCACAGATTCCTGCTGTGTGTCTGCACAGTTCACTGAGTGTGTTTCTTACTCCCCCTCTCTCTACACTACACACCGTCTTCCTCACACTCCCTCTATTGAGTCCTTTGTAAAGTTACACACACACACAGTCTGGTTTCCATGACTTCAGAAGACATTACTTATAATTTCCTGGAGACTTACTCCATACTCCTTAACCATAACTACTACTGGCCTAACCCACACCTTAACCTAACCATACAACATATCTTCACCTTAAAATGTGATCATTTAGTTCCTCAGAAATGATGTTTGCCTCATTAGAACCAGATTTTTGGTCTCCATGAGGACTACTGGTCCTGACAAGGTCAGTGTTTAGGACAGAAAAGGTCCTAAAGAGGTAACAAATACAAGAACACACACACACACACAGACAAAGTTGCAAAAAGGGAAGTTGGGTAATTATGTCCACAGTGTCAGGTAACAGCCACATTAGACAGCAGCAGCAGTAAAAAGTAAAACATAGAATAAAAGCAAAGCATTAGTGAGTTTGCTAGAAATACTTCACGTTTAAGGGGAAATTGTTTGATAGAAGTAGACACTTAACAGGCCATTAGAATTCCTGTAAACTTCACCTTACCTCGTTGGGTTTCTCAGTACTGGGCGTGGCACCAAGTCATTTTCTTCCGGGCTATTCTCTTACAAGCACAATCTTTTATCACTAATATCATATGAAGACTGGCTCTTCTTGTTCAGCCATTCCCAAAAGTAAAAATCATGTCACATTTAAAAATATTTGAAAATCCCATGTGTTCAGGTTTATTTGTCATGTGAATTAAAAGTACAATAGGTGATAAAATGCAAAAGCGTCTGATGTTGAGACACAACTGAAAGTGTGTGTAGCGTAGATGAATTATGTTTTACATACTTCACTGCTTACACACTAAGATTTCTCAATTCATACAGGTTGTTTTTTTTTTATTTAGCTCTTATCTCATCAGTAGAACCTACTTTCTCCCAAACATCACGCTTGTCCTGGCATGTTGCACAGGTCGCATGAATGTGGAGGGTTTTCTCATAGACAGAGAGTGAAACTGGTGGGTTAGGGTTAACTGATGAAACATCACAACAGTTAGTATTTTTATCATCATTATTATTTAATCATCAGGCTGTGTTGGGAATATATTAGTATAGTAGCACCGGGACCTGGTGCTTTGTTTTTTGGCTTGATATTGAGGGCAGTTCATTTAGAGGGAGTTCTTTTTCTGTAATTGGTGAATCTAGTGCATTGACTTGTTCTGTATTGAGTTTTGGAAGTTTAATATAATATATAATATAATATATTAACACATTAGTCAACATCTTCGAAAATAATTCAATAACACTGCACCTTTTATTGATAATTTTACTGTCATAGATGAGACAATCTAATTAAAACATATTAACATCTTAGTTGCTGAAATCACTAAACTGGATTTTAATGTTATTTAAAAAAAAAAAATTAATTAAAAAATGTATTTATTCAATTTCTTCTGATGATAATCGTTACTTGGTGCAGAACATTTCAGCCTTTGTGATTTGCTGACTGCATTTTTTCAAAGTGCCATTACAATTTGAAAATATTAATTGTTCAGCCCCAGTAACAACTCTTTTTCTACAATGTTTTTCTTTATGTTACAGACCTCACCAATGTCAGTGGTTAAATGACTCCTTTAGAAAATGACAGATCAATGAAAAAGCATGTAGCGTTGTACTTACGGTTTTTGTTTTTTTTTAATAATAAAGCATTATGACAGTAATGACAAAACAACATGACTGTAGGATAACCTGTACCTAACCCATGAAGAGAAACTGGCATTGCATGATGACACACTTGAAAGAGCTTTACCTCCCTGAAACTGTAGAAAAAGCACGGTTTCCATGAGTGGATTTAAAACTAGCTTGTGCCACTAACGAACTAAGTGATGTGGTAGAGTCAGAAGTCTTATTGTGGAGAACACATTCTACCATAATGATGTGAACATGAAGGAATGACTGGGGACTTGTTTGGTGAAGTAACTCCATCTCACAAATTAAAATAATACAGTATCCATTGCAACTTCGGTTCACGTTATGCTTTGGGATGGAAAGAGTCTATGAGCGGTTCGATCCAGAGGCGCCGTCTTCATCATCAGGTGGACAGGCGACAAAGTCCGCCAACATGGAGGCCATGACTTCTTCATCGAGCTGAGGGACAGACACAGAGACAACTGCTCAGACTTGGGCTACATTTCAATTGCCAACATTATTTAATTTAAATTAAAATTACGGTTTGTAATTTCACATTGAACCTGAACAGTCTAGTCAATATTTTGACAGTTTACTAGAGGTTCATGTAAAAATCGTTTTTCGGTTCCAACTCGATGCAAAACCTAAAAATTAATAAATAAATTAAATGTATATATATTTTTAAACATTGCTATAATTTTGATTGGCATAGCTTGTTTCAGTTCAAAAGACCTCGATCCATTACAGCATATTAAAAAAAACAAAGGCTTCAGTTTTCTCATTTTAAGTTGCTTAAATAAATGTGATTTTTTTTTCCCCTTAGATTTGCTTGAGTTAACATTTCCTTCTTCCACATATAAAAACTACAAAATCCTGCAAACACTTTACTCTGATTTTATGGCGACAAAGCTTTTCTTAGCACACAACAGCTCTATGTGAATTAGGAATGGAATCATAAGATTCTGAGAGATTCACACCTCTACAGATTCCATTCCTGCTCCTTTCCTGCTCCATTCCTGCTCCCATTCCAGGCTCCTTCCTCGGAGCCTGTCTGCAGGCTCCGAGACCCATTTCAGGTGTGTTATTAATAGCGTTGGGCATGAGTATTCGATTATCTGTTCCCGTGACTATTACAAATGTATCAAAAAGACACATAACAAATGTTTTATCAATGATTGGTGCATCTACAACCACAAGGTGGCGGCAGCAGCAGCAGCAGCAGCAGCAGCAGCAGCAGCAGCAGCAAGCATTTAGTTAGTGTACTTCGTGTTTGCAGAAGTGATGAAATTTAAGAGGTTGCATCTTGAAGCTCAGGGTTCCCACAAGTCTGTCCATCCATCATCTACCGCTTTATCCTCCACCAGAGGGTCGCGGGGGGTGCTGCGCCAATTTCACTGATTCATTTTCAAAACTTAATAATAATAATTCTTGGCCTTACTTGATGAGCTAGCTCTATCACAGGCTTTGTAGCAAACATGGAATTTGGACTGAAATATCTTAATCAACTTCCACAGTCGACTGTCTCTCGTTTGTGTCACGGGTGATGTCAGTACCACTTCCACCTTCTGAGTTTTGATGTAAATGGAATACTAGAACTATTAGTGCATGTTACTAGTACTAGCAGTGACCTGATGAAGTCTTGGTTATCTTAATAGTCATAATTATTTTGAAAAAGCTGTGATATTTTTTAAAATGTATTTTCTCGATGGGAGTGAGATATTAACTGATCCCTTGTTCATGCTTCACACTAAGGTGTACACATTTAAGTATTTATAACAAGTGTAGCTAAAACATCAAACAAAATGTTTATTATTTTTGAATTTGAATTCTGGTCATGTTTGAGAAACATGTGATCTGTAGCTGCAGTTTTAAGCAGGGATGTCCCGATACAACTTTTTCACTTCCGATACGATACCGATATTGCAGCCTTGAGTATTGGCCGATACAGATATTGATCCGATACCAGCACGAATCATACATACTTTAATGACTTATTTTGTAGTGTGGAATGTTAGAATAGGCTTGATCAAGCGATATTACCTAAACAGAGAACAATAGTGAGCAGCAGCAGGTATGAGAAAAACTGACCCATTTATTATTAACCAATGGGTTACATCAATTTTAACCTTCAACATAAGAATATTTGATTTTTTACCATGTTAATTTCATACAGTCTATGGTTAATTTCATCAGGGGGAAAGTACCAAGTGCTCATGGGGGTGTTTTCAGAGCACCCGTGTTTCACAGGTAACAGCGTGTCTTCAGAGAACACCCCCCTTGTTTTCACTATTTTGGATTAGCCCAACCCGCACAGGTTGAGTGACTCGTCCCGCAGGGACCGGCCCCGCAGACGTACTTTGCTCCGTGTGTGGAGCTTCAGGACACATTTAAAACACAGAAAGCTCTTGGCTAACTCGCGCTCGCTGTATGGCTTCGTAGCCTCTGATATCAGAGATTAAAGAAAAATGTTTAACCTCTGAAATAGCAGTAGCACACACGCTGTTGTTGTGATCACGTGGGCTCTACATGCGTCCACACACACACACACAGAGCCCACATGATCACAATAGGCGCTGCTGGATAGACGTGCTGGAGCAGAATGGACTGTTGTTGTAACAGAGTGCTTATATCGGAGATTTTAGAGGCACTCGGATATAATCCGATATGTGTTTTTTTGGCTGATATCGGACCAATATCCGATATCAATATCGGATCGGGACATCCCTAGTTTTAAGAACCCGGTTGTTTACTGACTTTCAATGCAACAATAAAAATATGCTGATGTTTACCTTTTTCTTCTCAGTGCCTTGTCCCGCCTCTTCCTCTCTGTGTTCCTCATCTCTCTTCCTCTTCACTCCTTTTCCTTCCTCTCCATCACTCTCTCCTCCTCCTTTTCTTCCTCCCTCCGTCTCCTGCTGCTGATGATCTGTTTCCACACCATTGTCTCTTTTCTCTTTCATCTCCTGCTGCTCTTCGGTATCCTGACCTGTCGAGTTCTCGGCCTCGGCGGCTGCTGAGTGTCCATCTTGGGTATCTGCTGGTTGTTCCTCCTGGTGACACGGCTGGTTCTCGGTTACACTGGCTTCCTGTGCTGCCTCTGCCCTCGACTCCTGTTGAGTTGGAGAGCGTCAGATTCATGTAACAACCATAGCCACACCAGCTTTTTTTTTTTTTTTTTTTTTAAAGGAGGTACAAAGCGAAAGTGAAATACAATTTTTTTTTTATCATGATATACTTAAAACTTAATACTTACTTTAAATATTGATGTATATCACAATATTAAGCAAACCAATATTTCTGTGAGGCTGGGCGATTTGACTTCTAAGTAATATCAGGATTTTCTGGATATATCCCGATATGCAAGATGTATGTGGATATTGATATAAATATATCTATATACTGTATATATATAATATAAATACATACTGTGAAGTGTGTAAGTGAATCACACTAGATCAGGGGCTTGTCGCACAAAACCAGGAAAAGGAATTAGGCACGGCAATGTTACTTGTCCTGGCTGAACTTAGCACCAACTCAGTTGCACAAAAGCTATAAGTTAATCTTGCCGCTCAATCCGTTGTCACTCTGATCTGAAATGTTACTCATGATCTTCTGTATATATTTTACCTAGGATAAAATAATTTTTGGTCTGTGAAGGCCACTGTGGTTCCCTGATGGTAGCCCTCTGGATGTCACTCACTCTTACATACTGGACAGAGATTTAAAAATAAAAAAGTAGTACCTGTTGATTCTGATTGGTCACACACTCTTCAGAGGAGGCCGTCTGCTCAACCTCACTGGCTCCTTGCTCCCATGAGCCCTCCTCCTCCTGCACCACCTCCCCTCCTTCCTCTTCTTCCACTTCAGCTCCCTCTTCCCTCCCCTCCGTCTCCTCTCTCTCTTCCAAAGCTCCGCCTGTCACACACAATATCTGTGGCATGGTCGGGTCGTCCATCCTTTCACTCTCGTCCTCTTCTCCCCCACGTGCCTCTTCCAGGACTCCGATGCTCTCCACCTCCTGCACCTTCATCCTGTCCTCCCCAAATAGCACTCTGTTGGTCTGGATCTCCTCTATTCCTCCTTCTTCATCCCCCTCCACACTGAACCCAGCCATCCCTTCTTCAGCTTGGATCACCTTCCCCTCCTCCACCCCTACCTCTTCTGCCTTGTCTTCTGATCCCTCAAGTGGTGGAATGTCTCCGTCGTCATCCTCCTCCTCCTCTTCATCCAACTCTTCCCCTTCCTCTTCATCAAAATCCTCGTACTCCTCTCCGTCATAAAACTCCTCCTCCTCTGCAAAATCACTCACTTCCTCCTCATCATCCTCCTCGTCCACCCCTTCCTCTTCCTCTTCTAGCTCCTCGTCATCCTCCATGTCCTCTTCCTCCTCGTCATCTGTGCTGTTGATGTTGATGACGGCCGAGTCTTCGTTGTTGGCGGGAGGCGGTGGGTGCTGGTGGAGGTGCCGCCCCTGCAGACTCAGCTGGTTCTGCAGCTGGTGCATCTGCAGCGACAGACCCATGGAGGCAGGCTGAGCAGCCGCCGAGGGCTGCATCAGCATCTGCTGGAGCTGTGGTCTGCTGGGAAGCGACTCGCCGAGGCTGCCGGGTGGAGCCGTAAGAGTGCTGGCGCTCAGAGGGGGGACAAGGGAGACCACTGAGGTGCTGGAGGGAGGGAAGGAGTTTATGGGTGTGGTGGAGGTGGAGAGGAGGGCGGAGGAGGTGGCCAGGTTGTTAGAGAGTGACACACTGTCTATGGTGGTTGGTGCTGCTGTAGTGGGTACCATGGTGACACATTCTCCCCCTGGTAGTGTGACTGTAGCCCCTCCTGGTGTGGCAGAAGTCTGGGTGTTTGCTGCGGCTGAGGTGTCATCCTGCTGGTTATCCATGTTGAGCATCCCCGGTGGAACGATGACCACACTGTCATCTGAATCACTTGCCAGAGAGATTTCCACATCTTCTGCTTCTTCTTTTTCATAACGGACAAACACGGGTCTCTGGCCTTCTGGAGGCCCAAGCCCAGACTGGTCAGGGAGGTGATGAGCATGTGGGGACAGGATCATGTCTCCTGGGGCAGGGGCTTGACCTGAAAGCCCTGGAACCAGTGAGAGGTGATTTTCCAGTGAGCCCAGCAGGGAGGTGGGACCCAGGAGGGAGTGGCGGGCAGGGAACGGGGGACCAGGGGCCGGGCCTCCTAAAAGAGTTGGCAAAGTGAGTCCAGGGGTGGGTCCCTGGGAGGACGAGAGAACTGGCGCAGTAGGGGTGGGTTTCACGGTGAGGGGAGGTAATGGGAGGGCAATGGAGGGAGTGCGGGGGTGGAGCAGGGAGTTGCAGATGGCCAGAGCCTCAGTACAAAACGTAGAGACCTGAGAGAAGAGAAACAGAGCAGTGTTTTAAAACTCAGATGACTGAGAGCAAAATAATATAACTAAATAACGAATTGTCCCATTTTATATCACAGCACTTTTAAATCAAGACACATTTACAAGTTTATATGTTAAATCTGAAAAATAATGCAGCCATCCACTTCAAATAAGGAGTGTTTTTCCTTAGAATTCATTTTACAGGCCTAGTGGTACTTATAGTTGCTATATGTAAGATTTATTATTAGTGACGTCACGATTGTAAATCGAATATCGAACGAAACATCGCGATCTAGACCATCGAAATCAAAGGTGAAATGGACAATTTAACCACACCCCCAGTGTACCATGCTGCAGACATGCCAGAGGGGAAAAAACAGCGTTGTGGTTGTAGCCATTGTAGCACAATTACACGTTAGCTTCTCCCACTTCACTGGAGCTGCTGCCAACTAATAATAATCACAGCAACTGATGATTTGGGCAACACATGCGAGTTCGACATGTAATTACCTTGAACTTGATTTTTGTGACAGTCGATGTTTGATGTTGATGTTTTGCTCTGTTGTGCCACCCACTGTTCATCACCCAATAACGCAGTAACTCTTTAACACGTGATATTGGCAGAGCGAGCAGAGAGAAGCTAGCTGCTAGCATCAGAACTACAGAACGATACATGACCTAAAATGCCTCCATATCCCTCTCAAATACGTCTTGACGAGAAGCAAAACAATGCTCTGCAGAGGAGATTATTTCAATTTAGACATGAAAGTAGAGAGGAAACTGACAAGAGATATGCTGGTGTGGATACTTTTCTCCTAAGGGAGGATGCAAATATCTCTCCCGGGAAATAAGTGCGACGTATGAAAATACATGGCTCAGTCCAAATGTCAAATGTCGGGAAGTGTTCGTATTTAAAAAAAACAACAACGCAGTTTCAGGTCCTAAAAAGTTGTCTCCGTATGAATGGAACGCCTCTCCAGCTAAAAGTATGCATATTCACCTAAATCCGTTTCCGTGTGGACGAGCCCTTAATCATTGTTTTAATTATTTGGCATTTTTCCAGTGGACATTGTGGCGTGACAACGGCCAAAAGCCGGCATATACCGGCTAACATAAACCTTGCTCTCAGCCATGTCTCTTTTTTACCACATTCATCAAAGCAGTCGGTCACCTTCAGGTTGCGGTCGGCTCGTCCTTTGCTGAGGATGGATACAGCACAGGTCAAAGGTGGAGGCCAAGAGGGTGATGGAACCAGGACCAGAGACATCAATAACCTGTACATCCACACAAACAAAACAAACATGTAAATAATCTGTATTTATATAGCACTTTTCTACTCTTGATGACCACCTTGAGGTGCAGCACTTTTTTTCCATATTCATTCACACTCTTGATGACCACTCAAAGCTGCTTTACACAACTGGTTTGCAATCCACTCATACATTCATAAAGCCCATCTATGTGCAGCACTTTTTTTCATGCACATCACACGCTGCTGGTACAGCTGTCAGGAGCAACATGGGGTTAAGTGTCGTGCCCAAATGCTGGATTCCAACAACTGCTGAATATATGTACCATGTATGGGGTTAAATTTGATGTGGAGGGATGTGTGGCGTATAATGCTAAAGAGAGTTGTCATGATATGGAGAACAAAGTGAGACAAAGCTGTGTTTTTCAGATTTTTATGCTAGGGAATGTATTTTCTGTCCCTAGATCCCTAGAAATATATTTGGGCCACATCATAACAGATAATATGACAGATGCAGACCTGCCAACCTGAATTTGTTTTTGGAGTAGCAACTTACTGGGGATTTATTGTTAATGTTATTGTTCTTACATATGGAGGTAGTGCAGCGCGTGCATGCACCTCAAAAATGATCCCATTTTCAATGACCTTTTGGTTTGTCATTTTGGCTGATACATAATTAATATGCATCTCTCACATGCTTACTAATCACTTGCCCACTCACTTAAATGTCAGATAGTCAACATACAAATAGACTATGAAGAAAACAAGAACTCTTTTAATGAAAGAGTATTTATTTTACATGCGGTTTAAAAGGACTTCAACGTGACAGAAGTAACTAAAAAATGGCTCTTAAACAGACATTGGACATTATAAATAACTGAAAAAAACAAAAGTCATGTTATGTCCCTTAGACATTTTACATTATTTCTGAGGGGCACATATTCTCTTCTGTTTAGGTTTGCTGCTCTCTCTTCCTGTCAGTATCCTCATCAGAAGTCATGTTTATTAACTGCAGGTGGACACACACAACTCATAATCAAAATCATTATCAGTATTATTTCTGTGCCACATGCACTTGCGTGAAACTCCTCCTGATCTGTTCCTATAAAACATTCCAAGGCTACATTTTAAAAATTAGAGACGCAGCCGATAACGTGCGTGCGTCTCCCGTGTGGCAGCCTGTTGCAGCAGCTCTCGCTACTTACAAACCTAACTGTAAATGTCCTCACTGCGGAACTAATAAATGTCGATCTTATTAGCCTTACATTTCTTGAGCTGTGGCAATAAAACGGTCACGTCATTAACGTTAAATTGCGTCCAGACCCTCTTCACAATTTCAGTCTCTTAGTCGTCTTATCCAACAGGCTAAAGTTGCTAAAGTTAGACCCACATACTGTAGCCTGTGGGCTGCTGCACTGATGTACGTACACTGATGAACTGAACGCCGATATTCCCCGTTTCGTGTAGTTTGAAGTGACACAGTGTAGCAGCATAGCAGTGTAGTTTCATGTCAAAATGCATAGAGGTTGGCAGATCTGCTGCTGATGATGACTCAAGTACTGGCTGGCATCAACAGACATTATATTCCCAAGCCAACATGTTGGCAAGAAAATTTAACATGTGAAACAGCCATGATAGATCAGTCTTTTCAAGGTATATTGTACTCCTCTTTAAAGGGGACATATTATACCCTATTTCTCCAAGTTAAAATAGTTCCCTGGTGTCCTAATGAACATGTCAGTGACATGCTTTGGTCAAAATACCATAAGGATGAAGCACCATAGCAGTTCAATAACCCTGCCAAAACCGCCCCTTTCAGAACGCTCTGTTTTGTGCGTGGTCCCTTTACATGCAAATGAGACACAGGCAAACACACACCCACTTCTTCCAGGGGGTTTCTGATTTGTCCTTTTTACTGCGCTCACTCAGCTCCTGTTCCCTCCGCTCCATTCCTCTCCCCCTCCCTCCACTCGTTCTGACAATATCAACATGGCAGCGTGCGCGAAAAAACAGCGAGAGTGCCGTCACAGGAAGAGACGTTAGACAAGGATCAAGCCGAACTGTAAATCAGTTAAAAGGACTTAGGGACAGCACCGCTGATCGCTGAGCGGCGAGCTGCATAAACTGCCGCTGTATGTGACTGTATCAGACTGAGTCTGTGCTCCGGTCATAGAGGACGTACTGAACAAATATTTTTAATTAGGACGTGTCAGAAAGGTCGGTTATGAGCTCTATGTGACCTTTTCTTAAAAATGTGTGGGTTTGTACGTCGGTAAAATACGGTTGCTGACTAAATACAGCGACCGCTGGCCGCAGTCTGATGTGAAGTGGTGCGAACACACGAACACGTTTGCTGACTTTATCCGGCACATTAGCTTCATATATAAAATCCTCTGAGGCTGGAAGTTTGTGTAAAACACTATGCTCCACTGTGCAGCCACCAAGAGCACACTTGTCCCTCCGCGTTGACATAATACCGCTCTTCCTCCCTCGCCTGCTCTCTCGCATTTTATAGGGACAAGGTGGAGCTAAGGTGGAGCTCTCCAAGTAAACTTACTGGTGGGCGGTAACATTCGCGGTGAAATGCGCATGCTGTCGTCATAATGCACAGGGAATTCAACATTGTGTGTTTTAATCGCCTATACTTACACTAAGGGGGAACACGAAAAAAGGACTGAGTATTCTTTTTCCACACTTTGGCGACTGGTAGGGCCTCCAGAGTCCCAAATATAAGTATTAAGATGATTAAAAAGTTGATTTTGCATGATATATCCCCTTTAAATAGCACCAATGTTGATTCACCTGAGAATACCATAGCCATACAGAAACTGCAGTTTGCCTATAATGACTGTGGATATTACTCAAGAAACCTTGGTGCTGTAGTGCTAGTGAATTGTTTTGTAATGCAGGAGTCAGCATCTTTCAAGCTCTATTTATACAAATGGACCTCGCATCCGGCAATAAAATTTAACTCAAGGAAAGGTTGTACCTGTACAGTTCCTGCCGTGTGAGGGCACTGCTGTACTGGCCGCCGATGCCCCCTGCAGGTTCACATGCAGTGTTGCTGCTGGACAGTTGCTGCTGCAGACGCACACACAGCGGCAGCACCATGTCATGAAGACGCTGGGAGAAACACACACAGAGCAGAGAGTTACACACAGAGCAGAGAGTTACACACACACACAGAGACACACACACACACAGAGACACAGACACACAGACACACATGCTTCCAGTCACTCTTATCAGTCAAAAATCCACAATTGAATGTAACAATTATTTTATTAATCGATTAATCAGTTGATTATTTTATCAATTAATCATTTTGTTGTTCAGTCCATAAATGTCAGAAAATGTTGAAAAATATGAATTGGTATTTCCCAAACCTCAAATTTTGATGTTCTCAAATATCTTCGCTTTGTCCATCCACATAAAATTATTCAGTTTTAATGATTTTTTTTTAATTTATAGTATTTTCTCTATTTTTGTTATTAATACTTTCTGAAACTATGCTCAGCATGCTGAAGTTGACAATTGAGGCCCAAAGGATCTGATATGGAACTACTGCTCGGACACGAGCGGCTGCCTAGTTAGTAGCAAAGAAACCAGAAAAATAGATTGTTTTAATTATTAAAGAATTATTAAGAAAATGTGTTGACGCTTCATTTACTGAAGAATAAATGATCGATTCCTCATTGCAGCCCTACACATGATGGTCGGTAGTCAGATGTGGGAGAATAGACATAGATTTCTTCTGATACAACACAGCTCAAACACTCATCTGGACACAGATTTGACAATGCAGGAGTGTAGATGTAGCTTTTGTCAGTTACAGCAGCAGGTCAATGGCCTCTGCTGTGCAGCAGTAATGTAGTTACAGTTTAAATAACTTTTATCCACACTTTTAACTTTACTCCATTCCATCACCACAGTGACACTGACATTACCTTGTGTATATCATCCTTCAGCAGTGCCCCACTCGTCAATATGATTTGTCTCAGAGCTGTGAATAAGAAAAACATTCATGTGATCACACCAAATTAACCATGACCACATGCGTAAGTCAAACACAAACTTGGGGAAGTTGTCACCTCTGAGGGCTGAAAGGCATGTGTCCTGATTGGCCACGTGGTCTCCTTTCCTCTGCAGAGAAGGTCCACCTGTGTCTGCCATGACCAAAGGCTTGGTCCTGCGAGGGCCTGGTTTCCCTCCGGGAACCACGTCAGCTGACAGACCAGCCCGGAGCTGGAGAACAGACATAGAAGGACACTTAAGAGACGATACAGAGACGCTGCTGCATTAAAAAATGATGAGTGTAGGGGTGGGAATCACAGGGTGCCTGACAACACAACACATGATACACGGCCCATGATACCAATTCTGTCACAATACAACAATTCTGTGATAATCAATATATTGTAAGACAATCGTAAAGTGATACATCACGATATCTGTCTAACTGAAGAAAACAAAACGTCTGTGAAAAGTAAAAAATGCAGGATAGTACTAACTAACTAATATAAAGAACAAAGTGCTTAAAGTCTATTCAGTGTTTCCCACTAATTAACGAGACTGTGGCGGGCCGCGCACACGCACGCAGGCACAGGTCGCACTAATAGACTAAGGTCGCACTGCGTTGTCTGGAGCTTTGCTTGCTGCATTTGTGCAGTCCAGCAACACCGTATCCATATCTGATGACAGCGGGACGGCATTTGAAGATAGTGTGGGGTAAGTGTTTCATTTGTGGGCACTGGAGCCCGTGCAGAGTAGGGACGCACCGAAAACTGGTTTGTAAATTGTCAAAAAGGCATTTTCAGTTTTCAGGTCGAAAGACTTATCACTGAAACAAACTGACCGAATCAGGATGTTGTGATGACGGATGCAAAAACTGCGGTCAGCACACGCTTGTCTATTCCCACTTAGAGTCTGTCCAAGATCAGTTTGGAACACCAATAGAACATTGCTAACAAGACGTGAGTACATGGTGGAACACCTATTGTGGGGATAAAGCTGCATGTAGAGAAATGATCCAGGCTGCGTCGGATATGGAGAGGCCGCTTTGAAAACGGAGAAGCCACAGTGCAGGAGCGATGTGCAGAAAGAAAAACCTGTCTGTCTGCACTAGATGAGGGGCATGCACCCTCGTTCTCTAGATTTTTAATTGATTTATCAATTGAAGCATGAACATTAATCTATACAATTGCAATGCCTGGACTTTAGTGAGATAAGTACACACAGCCCAGAGATACCATCAAAATGAGAAAACTGCAGTTTTGTGTTTGTTAAGTTTTGAACAGCCCAATATTCATTTTTCTTAATTTTCTGCTAAGTAGTTAAAAATGTATACATTTTTCTTCATGTTTTGATTTAGAATATAATGTGCAGTGTTACCAATGCATGGAAATTACTATTATCAGGATTTTGTGCTTAACTCACGGTTTTAAACACACTACATGCTATTATTTTGAACACGACTGTACAATCAAACTTGTTGGTGTAACAGAAAAGGACATGAGGGATAGGACAAGATAGGGGAAGATATTCTGCTGTGGTGATGCCCTCAAGGGAAAAGCTGAAAGAATATATAAGGTCAAACTCAGGAAACCTGAGCTCACTCACTTTGACAGAGTCTGCCCCCGGTGTGATGTCACTGAGCAAGTGGCCAAGGAGGAGCTCGGAATGTCCAGGGCTGCCCTGAACAATGTTGGCAGATGCTCCAGCCACCTGGACCCACAGCTCTAAGGTTCTGTACACTGACACCCTCACTGAGCTGAGACACAAGAAGCACAGACGTGGGACACATGGCATCTGAAATAACCACATCAATTCTATTGTTTTAGCTCAAAGCTTTGTAGTAGATTGCCCAAAATTTGTCCTGCAAGTGACACCCCTATGAAGTGCTTTATGGTTGTATGTATACACTTCTATATGGAGGCTACAATGAAGCATACAAATGTATGCTATGACACAGTTATGGTAGTGTACTTGTGCCTCAGCGAATTATGTCAATCAGCAACTGACTCTGCTGCCATTGACTTGCCTTTGTAACAGGAAAATTACAAGTCATACATATATATTTATCACTGGACTCCTCCTGTAATTCTGATATTTTGTGTCTCATACCGTTTCCTTTGTTTGATTTGGTGTTGAGCTGTGCCCTCAGTGGTTGTTAGCCTCTCCCTCAGCTCTTAATGTCAATTTTCTTGGAGCTATCATGTTCTTTTCACTTCATTGTATATTCATCCCAAAGTCAAACCAACAGAGCATGTGTGGTGGATGGATCTGCAGTTACCTGTAGGATCTCTGCTGACCCACACTGGCTTCATGTGGCGGTGTCCAGGCAGACAGAGTTTGGGAAAAAAGCCTCTGTAGGACTACAGTGTATTGAACCATGCTGCAACGTGCACTGTAAGACAAAGTACATTTCATTTCATTTTTACTTTGTTTTTTTGTGTCCTGCACACAAAGTGCCCAACCCTCATGGGTTTATAATACAGTACAAATAGTACATTACATTCAAAATACAAATTATTATACAGCTCAGTCTTCTTTCCCTTCTTTCTTTTTACCAAGAAAATTTGCTACAAAAAAGGTTCCCTTTTTAAAGCACAACTGGTTTTTCATCTAACCACAATAAATTAGCATAAATGTAAGACATTTTAGTAAAAAACATTCCTCAAATCATCATAAACTGGGCAATAAAACCTAAAATGAATCTCATTCTCAATTTCACCCAGGTCACACATCAAACAGAGCCTGTCTTCCTCTGGGGTATCATTGAACCTGCCCGTCTCCAGAGTTCCTGATCTTAATTGTGCACACAGCGATCTTTGGCGTTTACTTAAATTACAATTTACATAGGGTTCTGAACTGTTACATTCTTTTATTAAACAATATGTTCTTAATTTTGGCTTGTCCCATATATCAACTGACCATTTATCTTTAAACCTTTGAAACATGTTACTCCTTATCTCTTGAACGTTACAAAGTAATTTGTTCTGGAAAACATAAGACAATTTGTACATGTAAAACAAAGATTGTATCTCCTTCGCCCTGGAATGACAATGTGAGACATCCCATAGAAAAGTCTTCTTACTGAGCCTCTGATCAGACATCTACACAAGTCAATCCAGAGCCTAAGCATTTCACATTTAAGTCTGATGTTGGGTGGTTCCCATCCCATATCTCCACAAACAGCCAAAACTGATGTCAGTTTATGGACTCCCAAAAAAAAGAGTACAGTTGTGTATAGGCATGGAAAACTAGGTTATCATAACCTTTAACCCTGCTGAGTACATATCCCAGTGCTCTCCCTGCAGACTGGGCAAGGACATTAATACCATCTTTAAATGTCATGTGCTCCTCCAATGTTAAACCAAGATATGTATACTGATCAGTGTACACCAAAACCATTGAACCAAAATTAAAACAAAAAGAACTTCTCTTCTGGGACTTTTGTCTAAAATGTACTATTTGAGATTTATCCTAATTTACTACTAGTCTATTTCCAGCACCATTCTGCAACAATGTTCAACATAATCTACAAATCTTCTTCACAATCAGCAAGTAAAACTACATCATCCGCATACAATAAAATACTCATAATTTGGTCATCAAATTTCATTAATTTAATTTGAAGTGCTAAATCATTCACATAAATAGAAATCAATGTTGGGGACAATACATCTCCTTGCTTTACACCAAACTGTTGGAGAAACCATCCAGTTGTATATTTATTAACTTGGACGTGACATCATTCAACATCATAATATTGTATCATGAATCTCCGCCCCTATCATTTAAAAAATCAAAACACTTATTTTGAAATGGTGTAAGATATCGTTACAAATATCAATATTGCTATATCCTCTTCTGTGGTGACATGCTTATTTTGGTGAATTAACTAGCAATATGAGCTAAACAGTAGGGCTGCAACTAACGATTATTAACATAATTGATTAATCTGACAATTATTTAGTTGATTAATTCAGTACTTGTTTGGTCCATAAAATTGCAGAAAATGTCGATCAGAGTTTTCCAAAACTCCAAGTGGTGACATTCTCTGTATGCGCACTTGATGTCCCCGAACGCAGTTTTAAGATCATTTGAGGAAATTAGTCATTTAGAATTCAAAAATGTGGTTCGTGTATTAAGATATGACGTATATAGTCATATCTATAGTTTTATAGTTTGGCAGCGACGGTATCGGAGGGGATCAGCTCCGCCTCAGTGGACGCTCGCTGCGTACAGTGTGCGGGGCAGAGCAGCGTTACCTCGGCCTGTCCTGACGAAATGATCTGCTGACATCGCTGTCATTAGATGCTTGGTGTGATCGATAGATTTGTTGTTGACCCGTTATTTTGTTTTTAATGTAAACGTTTTGACCTGACAGTTTGTATATTATTAATGTTTTATTTATTTTGACTTTGAATGTCAGCTGAGACACACAGACACACACACACACACACACACACTATAAATACGTCATATCTTAATACACAAACCACATTTTTGAATTCTAAATGACTAATTTCTTGCCTCCCCTCGTTCGGGGACATCACGTGCACATGCAATATTTTCTGGTGCGCACAAGATACTTTCTGGTGTGCACGAGATACTTTCTGGTACGCACGAGATACTTTCTGGTGCGCACGAGATACTTTCTGGTGCGCACGAGAAAGTATCTTGTGCTCACCAGAAACATTTAATTATTTTTTTTATAAATAATAACAATCAATAATAGTTGATGATCGATTATTAATCGATTCATGAATGCAGCCCTACATTTTAGCAGTGGATGGAAATAAACGTACACGCAAATTGCTGGAAACCAGGCTTGTGTGCGCGTGTGTGTGTACTCACGCCATGATAAGTGCTGCCAGCACATCCAGTGTGTTGGCATGAATGATGGGCAGGACCAACAGCCTCACACTTCCATCTCCTGTTAAGTTCTAACACAGACGGAGCAAAAGGTGAATACAATACAACAAATACAAAATTAATAACAAGAGTATATGCACGTGTGTGTGTGTGTGCTAACAATGCTCTTGGAGCTGACAGCGAGGGCTCGGCACACCAGGTTGAGTATTGGTCTGACGGGCAGACGAACAGCTGAGGCTGGATCCATCCTGAGAGACAGAGTCAAGAGAAGAGAACACATGACTGTGTGGTTGTTACAGTACAAATTTGTAAGACCATTAATAGCACCTCTATAACACATTTATGTACAGTATTTCATATAAGCTAAGCTAAGCCATCACAACAGAACCTGACCCAGAGTTGATGATCATTTCAAAGTAAGCTATTTGCAGACCTGCCAACCTTTAAAATTGTTTTTGAGTAGCATATTAATGGGGATTTATTGTCAACGTTATTGTTCTTACATATGGAGGTGGTGCAGCACACTCATGCACCCCAAAAATGATCCCATTTCCATGACATTTTGGCTGATCACACATAATTAATATGCATCTCTCACATGATTACTAATCACTTCCCCACTAACTTTTATGTCAGATATTCAACATACAAATGGACAATGAAGAAAACAAGAACTATTTTAATGAAAAGGCAATTCTTATTTAACATTCGAATTAAACCCATATTACTCTGATTCACTTTAAATGTAGGTCTTAATATATTTGACATAAGCTTACTGAAAAACACAAAGGACATGTTATGTCTCTCCAACATGACTTTAACATGACAGCAATAACTGAAAAGTCAGACATTGGAACTGAAAATCACAAGAGACATGTTATGTCCCATAGACATTTTACATTACTTGCTTCTCCTAGGCTACACTTTCGAAATTCGTAACAATCGGAGACACAGCTGATAGGAGTCGCAGTTTAAAGTGACACATCGTAGCAGCCTAGTATAATGTCAAAATGCGCAACTGCTACGCAAAATGCGTAGAGGTTGGCAGGTCTGTATTTGTCAGCTGTGTGAGATCCGCTGTTACACCAAATAGTTGTGGCATAGGAGACTAAGAAAGGGCACTAAACACACAAGAGGATCCAGAGAGCTGGACACATAAAATGTCACTGCAGTTTCGCGCAACCACGCTATGACGACCCCACCCACACTGAGGAGGTACTATAAAGTAATGGAAAACGACATCCCGATACAAAAAAACGAGTAGAGTCAAGACAAGTTAAGTTGAGTAGTACTAGAACTGTATAATGGAAAGGCACCTATTGTATTCCCAAAGACCAGGGATAAGCAAATATGAAACTAAATATCAGTATCGGTCAGATACTGGCAAAAATAATTGGACTGGATATAGAAAAAAAAAACAAATATAGTGTTATGATGAATAAATGCCCCTACCCTTTTTCAAATGTATGCATGACATGACTTACAGTGGGAAGGGTAGTGTGTTAGTGTGTGTGATTATGTGTGCGCGCGCGTGTGTGTGTGTGTGTGTGTGTGCGTGTGCGTGTGCGTGTGTGTGTGGGGTACCTGAGTGTGTGTTTGAGTGCCAGGCAGACAGCTGTGTATCTGTGCTGGAGCTGCAACAGCAACAGAGGATCTGATTGGTCGAGATGAGGAAAGGCCAGCTCCAACCCTGGACCTTCATATTGCACTGTTCCTTCTGTGAAGGCAAACATCATCATCATCATCATCAGAGCACAATATGATTCAACAATGACTATATTCAGAAAGCCAACACACTCTCTTCATGTGGTCAGGCAACTTATTTACTGACAAGCACTTACAGTTACAGGGTAACTGTCCGTAATAAGAGGCATACTTTCACACGCACACAGACACCCATATGTGATAATAATATTAATACATTTAAAGAGACAGTGCAACCTTTATTTAACTCAGTGCCACATGTCAGTACATATGAAGTTACCTATTGTGATTGTATACCCATTCTCATAGATAATGTTGTTATATAAAAATAAATAATGTCTTATATTTTATTATCAATATTGACTACTTCTGGCTTCCATATGTCTGAAAGTGACTGACAGTCGTGGAAAATAAGTCATAACTCTATAGTGTGTGAACTATGAACCAGCTAGTTCCCACCCATACATCTAACACATCAGCCGGTCTGAAGCAACAACAGGAGAAGGAGGGGGAGAGGAGGCAGCCGCAGCGAGCGCAGAAACGGAGCAACTGTAGTGAGGCGTTTGTGTAAAACTGATGAAAAACTGCAGAAAAAGTTGAACCCGCTCACTGGGAAAAGTGTGGGTTTTAAAACACCCACCTCCCCCAGGGGTGCGACGCCCCGGTGTGGTGTGTGTGTGTGTGTGTGTGTGTGTGTGGGGACGCAGGGAGAGGAGAAATAGGTGTGAACTTGCGGGTCATGTATTGTCATTTTAACGCAAAATTAATTATATCGATACAAGCGATATTCTCCCGTGTTATATCTCGTTTAGAAATATATCGATATATTTTAAAATATCGATATATCGTCCAGCCCTATTTGGTTTGATTCTTGTGTCTCTTCCTGTGACGGCACTCTGACCCATCGGTGCACGACAGTCTGATGTCACGCTTTTTCCCTGGTAATGACGTCACGAGTCAAGCTAGTGGAAACATGCCTTACTGTATGTAGTTACTATGTATAATATGTATAAGTATAGTAGCAAGTATACCTGCTTCGGACCCTTGATAGATCTGAGCCAACAGGCTATTGGCTGAGGCCAGTAAGCAGTGAATCTGATTGGTCCAGCCCTCAGCTCGGCCAGCACCAATCCCTCTGTCCAAAAGGCCCCCAAGACAGGGCAGGCGACCATAACACTCACATGCCATCTAACAGAAAAACAGATTAACAGAGAAAGGAAGGATTTACATGTTGTAATAAAACCTCTTCACCAGTAAGTATCAACAACAACAATAAAACACAGTGAGTAACACCTTTGCAGGCACTTTTCATTGATACACACAATGATGAAAGAGTGGGAGTCACAAACCTCTTGTGTTTTCTTGTTGATACTGTCCATTTTGGAGAGGAAATAAGCTCCCAGTTTGTCCTAAAAGAGAGTTTTTCAGTTTTTTCTCAAATATGTTTTTTCAACCCTATCTATAAATTATAAGACAAGGTCTTTAGACGTTTGCTCTTATTTTGTCAGCTTTGCATCTTACCCGCAGGGATCCACAGGCTCTGGGGTAGTAGGTCATACAGGCTGTCATCCCCTCCATGGCCGACAGCTCACACTGATATCAGAGGGAATAAAAGGGAAATGGGTTGCAACGATTCATCTGCAATTATTTTGATAATTGATTGTAATTTCAGGTTTTTGAAATAACAACAAGCTGTGTGATTTTTCAGCTTCTTAATGTGAATATTTTCTGGTTTCTTTGCTACATATAACAAAGAAATCACTGAAACTAAATCATTTTGGTTTGTGGACATCATATTCATATTCGATCGGAAAGAGGAATCAACATTTTTCAAAATTTCTTTTGACTTTATCGACCAAACTACTAATCAAGAAAATAATCGATTAGTCCATTCACTGTTTAGCAGTCGTTAAAATGTCACGAGAGCACCAACCATGGGACATTGAAAAGTGGCGCCCGCTCCACTGTGCCGTGTAGAAAACATCTCAGGTGGGATCTCTTGACATGCCTGTAACGTTGGAAGCCATCAGGGCGGTCAAGGTTACATTTTTTCCCATCGGAGAATAAAACTTTAATCCACCTTTCAATGTCCCATGTTTGGTGCTCTCATGCAAACTCCAAACGGGCATTTTTGTGTCGTTGAAGGATACGAGGCCTATGAAGACGTTTTTTGTTCTTAAACCCTTCACTCACAGATGCCATCTAATGGTTATGGGACTGCAGTTGGCACCAGTGACAGCTTAATTTGGGCCGAGGATCGTCCCGTGTCTTGACGGGCAGCCATTTGGATCCTCCGGCTCAGGGCCAGTGAAATTTTTTTGGGTCTACCACTTGAATTTTTGTTCCATAACCCTCAGGATCTTTTAAGAAGTTTAAAATGATTGTCCTACTGCGTCCAACATCAGCAGCAATGGCACGCTGCCTTGCTAATGCAGCTCAACAATTCGACCGCATTCAAAGAGAGACAGCTTTTTTGCCTTTGCCATCAGGAGGTCATGACAGTGTGGATAGCCGACAGAAAACGGCATTTTTGCTAAGATTTAGGCTTTTAAAGGCTGTGGTCTGAAACTTTTGATCAGCTGATGAACAGCCTATTTCAGTTTAATGGTTGTTTGCAATAAATTGCTTCCTCAAATTTTTTTTTGTCTCACTGCCATTTCTTCTTTTTGCATTTTGAAGCACTACTTAGAACCTTCTTAAGATCCAACAGTGCAAAATGTAAATTCTTGCTATTTTTTAACTGGTCTTAAAATTTTGATCAGGAGTGTATTCTTAAAATGGTGTTTACTTGATTGTATTTACATTAGGGCTGAATAAATATCTAATTGCAAATATTTTGACAGGAATTGCAAGAGGGAATGGTAATTTTTACATTACAACATTTAAAATGATAACTGTGTGATATTTGTGCAGATCTGTGAGAAAAATAAGTTTTCTTCAGTCTGTAGAATATGATTTGTATTGATAAAGAGAATAACAGTAAAAATTTGGTTAATTGTTCAGTCCTAATTATCATTCATCATCGGAGTAGAAAGAATTTATCATTGTAAACATATTGAAATAGTTGATGAAAATGGTTTTGTTATCATTTTTAAAATAATTATGAATAGTCACATGAACTAATTGACTTTTTATAAACAAATTAATAATCAAATATTGATTGCCATGCCTAGTTTGCAGTGGAATAAAATATATGTTATTTAAGTTCTATGTTGCCCTGCTGTTCCCTCACCTCTGTTTTCAGGCCCAGCAGAGACGTCAGGATGCCCAGGATGGAGTTGAGGCCGACTTCCCTTGCCATCTCTGCTAGCTGAGAGGAATACTGCAGCAAATCCTTAAGAATATTCACCGCTAACTGGATGGTTTGAACTGGAGCCTGAGACTAAAGGGAAAACATCCAAAGACATAAAAGAGGGGGAGGAAGAGAGAGTAACCAAAAAAGACAGGAATGTACATGCACTAAACTGTCTGGGGCTACAGAAAGATTACCAACTAACTTATATCAAAGCCTAATTCAGTTGATGCATCTCGTATTAAAACATTGCTTCAGGGCTGTGAGGACACAGAATTCTGCTTACCAATTCTGATTTACAAGTCATGTGTGAGACTTCAGTGCATGGTCCTACATCATATATATCGCTGATCTATGGCCACATTCAGATGCAAGACTATGAATCATCAAATTACATTACATTACATTACATGTCATTTAGCAGACGCTTTTATCCAAAGCGACTTACAATGGAATTGAGTACAATCAGCCAGGGGTGGAATCGAACTTGCGACCATTGCGACCATGATGTCTTTCGCACACAGGGTACCAGTCTTAACCACTGAGCCACTCCACCCCCCCAAATCAGTTCTGTTATTACTCTTAAATTTAATTTGGACTTGAACAATGTGGCTGGTAATTTGAACATAAGTGTGCAAGTGTGGGGCATTAGGGTTACCTGTATGATCTGCTGCAGAGAACGTAGCCAGGAGAGGCAGTGCTGCTCAAACAGATCACTGGAGCTGTCTTTGACCAGCATGGAGAGCAGGCAGAGTCCCTCAAATCTGTGCACATACACACACACATGATACAGAGATGTTGCTCCTGTGCAACTACTTAACCCCCAGGCCACAGTTTATCCTGTAAAATCTCGGGCTTCAATAATTAATCTAATCAATTTCCTCAGGGATAATAAAAGTATTCTGATTCTGATGATTTATGACAGCTGAAGATGAAGTGTAAAAAGTCACCTGGTCTTGCTCGAGCCCAGTTTGGCGTTGCTAAAGCCCACGAGACCCCCGACGGCGCTCGCGCCCTGTACAGTTACACAAATGTTAACCACAAATAAGATCTCAAACAGAGTAAACATGAGCCGCAGCAGATGTGACACACAGTCCCTGTCGTTAACGGAGAATAACAAAGCATGTAGCAGCTGCAACCCAGCGGCAGCAGGCTAACAGGGAATTAGCTTCCGAGTTAACGTGCTCCCCCGGGCCGCTCTCTACCTGAGTCTGAAACACGCCATGTTCTCTGTAGTTGGCCAACAGCGCGGGTAAATACTCTGGACGCTGCTCCTTCAGAACCGACACTAAACCCTCTGTTAGTCTCATGGCAGACGGGCCATGCAGCCAAGCCGAAGTCGCCATCTTGCCTGTCGCCAAGCTCACGTCACCACTGTGCGACGGCCTGACGTCAATTTACGAGAAGGGTCTAGCTGCAGACCCGCAGACCACTCAACGAAACGCCCCTTTACTCAACGAAACGCCCCTTCACTCAACGAAACGCCCCTTTACTCAACGAAACGCCCCCTCACACTCAACGAAACACCCCCTCACACTACCCGACACTCTGATTGGCTCTCAAGAGACTGCGTCTGAAACGTGATGAAGTTTACGTTGACCGAGTATGAAGAGGGAACCCGAAAAAGTAACACGGTAGGTAAAGGTAAGAATGGATAAAAAACACATTTAGATATTGAACACTGGATGAATAGTGATTATTTGTATCCATTATATCAATTAAGTGCGGTTTATTAACCAGTTATGTCTGCATGCTGTAACGATAGCGATTGTAACAGCAAGCAAGACGCAGCGATTTTCTCCCTTTTTTCTTTTTTTTCCTTTTTTTCTTTCATTTATATGTACAGGTTATAACATTGACAATATAACATTGTCTCATCATCTCAACCAAGAAACGTATAAGATAAACTATATGATCTCTATATATTAGTATTTATCTGTTTTTTAATCTTTAAATGACAGCTTTGCTCATTTGAAAACGTGTGACCTCAGTTCTACAATTGTTAAGATAAAAGATTTGATGATGAATAATATTTTTCATGTTTAGAAATTAGAAGTTCTGTTGAATCACAGTCAACAGTGTCATTTGATTTGATTTATTTCAGTTAGCCTGCTTATATTTTAGGACAGGGAAAGTCTTAAAGGCAAATGCAGTCCAGTTCATTACTACTTGATTCTGGATTAATAATGTTTCCATGATAAAAAATACAAAATACAATTTTAATTTACATTACATTACATTACATTTTCTCTTATAGAGCAACACTACGTTCAGTGAAGGAGCAGACCCTGAGCTGAGGAGATGCGACTCGGACACTTATCAGTGTCCGATCTGCACAGAAAAGGGGAGCTATGCAAAGCTTGTGTCCCATCTGCAGGGACACCAAAGGTCAATGGTGGAGTACGGTGGTAAGTCCTAAATTATCAAATATTTTTTCATTTCAACGCTGAAAGGCTTTAATTTCCCCATGAGCCTTATGTTATTTCTGTTTGTCCTGACCATGGATAACTGTGACCATCAAACTATTCAACTCATCCATTTGAGTATCAGAAACTCAAAATAAGTAAAGTAAAGTAAACTAATGCTGGAGCCATTTCATCTATGTGTACTGTACTTCATGTGTGTAGAATCTTAAGTCAATGTGTATTTTATTTTCACTCTTGTTGAGAATTTAGATATTGAGAAAACGTTTCAAGATTCCTGCATTTTTATAGATGCCCCTGATAATAATGATTGTTCTCAGAAATAATGTAACAATTTGCCTCTCAGGCTTATCTGTATATCCATTTAGGGCAGTGATGTTACTGTGGCCAAACAAGTTGCCAGCCAGGATGACACCTCTTATCAGAGGAAGTGCAAATAATCAGGGAAAGAAAATGTCTTATTCAAAGTTCTTAATCACATGTATTCAGTGTTGCATATTATGTGTAATTTAATTTTAGGAAAGGGCACAACAAGCCCAACAGAAGCGACGCGAGGCATGTTGTCTGTTAACCAGTGTAATCACAGAGGATCAGGGCATGCTGCAACACCTTAAAGTGAGTGACAATGGCATTTAGTGTGGTGTTTGTGTATTTGTATATGAATACCCAAACTAAAATCCTATACAATTTTTATAGAACATCATCACAGGCAACACAGTGTCTCCTTGGGCCAAGAAACAGGACAGGGTCATCCTTCTTTTTGAAGATGATGAACAAGTGGACAAAGTCATGCACTTCTTGTCTGAAGTACTCAAACGTACTGAGACAGACAAGAAGTCTGCAGATCCAGTGGCATTCGTAATGGATGTACTTTTGCCAGAGGTGAGATCTCAGACACTGACACTGATTTGTAGACTACATGTTTTATGTGACTGCATATGTCTGTCTCCTTTTAACACATGGTCACTGTCTAACACCATCTTAAATCTTAATCTTCATGCCACAGGCAACAGTATACGCCCTCGGAGCTGTTCACTCCATCTCCCTGGACAAAGCCAAGGAGATGTACATGCGTGGCACAGAGTTTGACTCAAGGTAAGCCGGATAGTTTAGCCCTCACTGCGGCCCTCACTGAAGCCTGCTCCCCTCCCCCTCCCAGCACATCCCCACCCAGGTGGCACAGCGGAACCTTCCCCTCCTCCTCCCCTCCTGCGACCACAGCCACCCCCCAACCTGCCCTCCCACTCCCACCTCTCTCTGACACCAGCCATCCCCCCCCCCTTCCCTCCTCTCAGCCACCTCCCTGCTTCACAGCTGATCAGGTGAGGGGAGAACTAAGGAAGCTCCGGCCCCGGAAAGCAGCAGGACCAGACCAGGTGTGTCCACGGCTCCTCAAAACCTGTGCTGCAGAACTCGGGGAGCCACTCCAACGGGTTTTCAACCTGAGCCTACAACTCGGGAGAGTGCCCACCCTCTGGAAGACATCATGCATCGTTCCAGTTCCAAAAAAGAACCGGCCCAGCGAGCTGAATGACTTCAGACCGGTGGCACTTACTTCACATCTGATGAAGACTCTGGAGCGGCTCTTCCTCAACCTCCTCAGGCCTCAGGTACAGCACGCTGAGGACACCCTACAGTTTGCCTATCGGGCAGAGGTCAGTGTAGATGATGCCATTCTCTACCTCCTACACCGAGCCCACTCGCATCTGGACAAGGGAAGTGGCACAGTCAGGATCCTCTTTTTGGACTTTTCGAGTGCCTTCAACACCATCCAGCCCCTTGTACTAAAAGAAAAACTCACCAGAATGCGAGTGGACCCCTGCCTGGTTGCTTGGATTTCCAGCTACCTCACAGACAGACCACAGTATGTCAGGCTGAAGGACATCACGTCTGACACGGTGGTCAGCAACATCGGAGCTCCTCAGGGGACTGTGCTGTCTCCCATCCTCTTCACTCTGTACACTGCAGACTTCTGCTACAACTCGGAAACGTGTCACATCCAGAAGTTCGCAGACGACACGGCCATCATGGGGTGTATCAGAGACAATGAAGAGGAAGAGGAATATAGGAGCCTGGTGAGGAACTTTGTTGTCTGGTGCCACATCAATAACCTGCAGCTCAACACCTCTAAGACCAAGGAACTGGTCATCGACTTCAGGAGGGACAGACCCAGTTCGAGACCAGTTCTAATAGGAGCAGAGGAGGTGGAGGTCGTTCAGACCTACAAATATCTTGGGCTGTGGCTGGACAACAAGCTGGACTGGACAAGCAACACAAGGCATCTGTACAAGAAGGCCCAGAGCAGGTTGTACTTCCTGAGGAGGCTACGATCCTTTAACATCTGCAAAAAGCTCCTGTGGATGTTCTACCAGTCCGTGGTTGCCAGTGTTCTCTCCTACGCCGTGGTTTGCTGGGGCGGGAGCACAACTAAGGCAGACTTCCACAGACTGGAAAAACTCATCAGGCGGGCCGGCTCGGTGGTAGGAATGAGGCTGGACCCTCTGGTGACAGTGGCAGAGAGAAAAACTGTGGACAAACTGCTGAGCATCCTGGACAATGCCAGCCACCCTCTGCACACTGTCATCAGCAGCCAGAGGAGCCACAGAAGCCTCAGCAACAGGCTGCTCCTCCCAAAATACAGGACCAACAGGCTGGGGGACTCGTTTGTCCCCCGGGCCATCAAACTGTACAACTCCTCACTGGGGGGGAGGAGGGCAAACAAGCAAACAAAAAATAAAAAAACCGGTACGAACTAAACAAACAACAACCACAACAATAACATAATGTGCAATAAAACCATAGACATGTGCAATAAAACCCTGGGCATTACGGGGTAACTCTAGGTGTGTGTGTACCTATACCTATGTGTGTGTGTATATATATATATATATATATATGTATATATGTGTGTATATGTATGTGTATGTATGCATATATAAGTATATGTGTATTTATATGTATGTATGTGTGCGTATGTATGCATGTATCTGTGTATGTATGTATATATATATATACATTGGTTGTGTGTATGTAGGTATACATACATATATATAGCATGGGTCACTTTCATTTTTATATTTTTATTTTTATTCTTATCTTATTTTATTCTATTCTCTATTTTTAACAGTGCTGTGTATGGATGCTGGAGCTGTTAATTTCCCCGAGGGAACCTCCCAAAGGGATTAATAAAGTCGTCTGTCTGTCTGTCTGTCTGTAGTTTAGGAAACTGTTAATCCAATTTTCAGTTTATATCTTATTATGTATTTGAGTGTCTTTAACGACTTAATTATTTTGCTATATCGTTTTGTCTTGTCAGCGAGATAACCCAGCTTGGGGAACAGCTTCAGAGCCACATTTCCTCAAAAGCGAGGCAGAACCTGGATATCTTCCTGAGCAATTACAAGAAAGCCTTGGAGTCTAAGGAATTCCTCAGGCGCCTGTAATCCCTGGGTAGTGAATGTGTCTGCTGGATAGTCTGTTGTGTATAAAATAAAGAAAATAAATCATTCATCACTTGTATTCATTACATGGATTTGAAAGTTATACAACTTTCTGTGCAGAATCAAGGGTTTCAGTGCATTTGTTTTACTTTCATCAAAAGACCTACTGATGTCCAGCTGGCTGGGTTTGATTCAGATACCAATGTTTCACATATCTTCCTGGAAATAGGTAACATCTCCTTAATGACATACTCAGCAGATCTTTTCTACTTAACATCTGTCTGTCACCACCACCTGGACCACACCAGCACAGAATTTTAGGAGGGTTTCTTTCAGGTTAAAAACCTGATCAAGTAGACTTTTATTAGTTCTAATCGTTGTTCTGTCCAGTTGAACAACATGTCAAACTACAGACTAATAAGACATTCAATAAATGTAGGCCTATATTAAACACACCTTTTTGTAACATACAGGTTGCCATGATGTTGGAAGTTTGCAAAAACAAATGAAATTATTCAAAGTGTGTGTTCAAAGTGGAATTTGTGATATTATATTGTATAAACGTGATATTATATTGTATAAACATTGTATAAACGTGATATTATATTGTATAAACGTGATATTATATTGTATAAACGTGATAATTATATTGTATAAACGTGATATTATATTGTATAAACGTGATAATTATATTGTATAAACGTGATAATTATATCACATAAACGTGATATTATATTGTATAAACGTGATAATTATATCACAAAAACGTGATACTATATTGTGTAAACGTGATGTTCAAAGAACTTTTCCAATCGGCATTTATATATTTTAGCAGTTTGGCTATAACATTTCATACTTTACAAAGTGACATTAATTATTCACAAATTTCACAGAAAGTACATTTCTGTGTTCATAAAAGTCAACACGAGTATTTATTCTTCTCTATTCCTGTCGCACACCGGGATAAAAGTCTCTTGTCAACAAGTGTCTGTGAAATACGCGTGTGTAAATAAAGTTTCAATAAAAGAAGACGTTATCACGTTAGTAAACGTCATCACGTTTCAGACGCAGTCTCTTGAGAGCCAATCAGAGTGTCGTGTAGTGTGAAGGGGCGTTTCGTTGAGTAAAGGGGCGTTTCGTTGAGTGAAGGGGCGTTTCGTTGAGTAAAGGGGCGTTTCGTTGAGTGGTCTGCGGGTCTGCAGCTGGACCTACTTGCAATTTACTGTGCTCGTTGTTGTCGCGCACAAGAGCGTACATGTTTTAGACCTGTACGAATGAAAGGAGGCTCCTGACTGGCTTAGTTTTAACCCTTGTTTCACAGGCTCGGGTTATCTGGACTGTCTTGGGTGTTAGTGTTCATTTCAGCGTTTTAGTGCAGAGCTGCTGTTTGTATCTGTGTTCCGTCACTGATGGCTAATGAGCGGCTCAGAGCTCTGGAGGACGTAGAGAAAGAGATAGCGACGATCCTTCAGTGTGCCGGTAGGAACTGTGTGTGTGTGTGTGTACTAAAGACCACCGTTTCCCTTACTGCCTTAAAATAAGGTATATTTTCAAGTTTCATGTATAGAACTAGTACATCTTCTATATGACTCCTCTATGTGTATGGATCTGGCTCAGTACGGCATTCTACATGATTTGTTATAGTGTTAGGTATATACCTAATTCAGTACTGTAGACTACTATTTTCTATATGACTGGGGTAGATTTTCTAAATTTACAGATATAGTGCAGTACAGTAAATCTTCTATATGTAATAATTAGGTGTTTTTTTCTGTATCTATAGATATAGTATAGAGCTGCAGCCCACTATTCCCTAAATGATTGGGTATATGTTTATGTATAGATGTAGTTAAGTACTGTAGACCAGTGTTTCTCAAACTTTTTGAGACCAAGGACCACTTAACCCATAAAAAAACATTCACGGACCACCTAACTCAAAATAGCCCCAACATGGTTGGTCAGCGGTGTAGCAAACCGGTCCACTGTGTTGCTCAACAAAATAAATATTTCTGGATTTTACATAGGCCACTAGTTGATTTGATATTGAAAACAACACATATATGTTGCAGGTAGTTTGAGAAACACTGAAATTAAAACACTGACATTTTAAATTTTAAATTTCAAGTTACTTGCTTGTCACCTCGCGGACCACTACAGGTCGCTCACGGACCTCCAGTGGTCTGAGGACCACACTTTGAGAAAGCCTGCTGTAGACTATGTAGTGGTGAACCTCAGCTTGATGTAACCGAGCAATGCCTTGTCACAACATCAGCTCCAACACTCATGGATTATTGTTTGTTTATCTTCACAGGTAATATAGTTCTGGAGCTCTCCAAAGACAAACATAACGCCAGCCTCCTGGACAGACAGCTGGGCCAGTTCCAAAGCTCTGTCAACCGTGTGGAGAGTGAACTTAGTGCTCAGATCCGCTACCTCACACAGGTCAACAAACACTTACACTTACTTATACTTACAATTTGTCCAATGTATCACTACTGACGACTGACAACTAACGTGATTCAGTGCCTTATCAAACAAGTACTGTTTTGTCTAGACATGAAAAGAGTTGTCACAGAAATATTGTTTTATTTACCTTTATTTTACGATGTAATCACAGAATTTCTTTGGCAATGTTGAGATCAGTGTATTTCTGGCTCCAGAATCCATCAAGAGCAATTCAGAAATAACATGCTGATATGTTGAGCTAACAGGAGCAGCTTGAAGATGCATTGAAGAATCTTAAAATTTCATCCCGTCTGTAAAAACACGACGTCCACTGACTTCTGCTGCTGCAACCTTGTGGTAATAGATGTACCGCAAATTATCACAAGGTGGCAGCAACAATTCTATAGTTAAATCTATGGTAGCTAGCTCTATAATCAGTGTTTGCTCTGTGACATGAGTCGGTGTCTGGTAATTCTCCTGTTTTCTCTCCAGGTGGCTACTGGCCAACCTCATGAAGGCTCCACGTACTCAGCCAGGAAGGACTGTCAGATGGCACTGAACAGAGCCGAGTACGCCAAGGTCAAACTGGGAGAACTGGGACGCACCTGTGAACTGATGCTGGAGCAGCAGCAGCAGCAGCAGCAGCAGCAGCAGACATGAGAGCAGCAGACTCACTGATGTGACTGTATATATGCCTTTGCCTTTGTTTAGTGAAATTGTTTAATAATCCTTTTATATCTTAAATACTGGAGATTCTCAATAATGGAAGAGAACATTTTGTATACAAGCCGGAATCTCTACTTTTGTACACAATGAATGTTGCATTTCTAGATATTTTCTTTTTGTTTCTGTGTTTCAATTTTCATTTTAATACCACAGAACAGATACAGATTTGATTATATCACATCTTACAAATCTACCCAAAACCTCTATTCTAAACCAGGGGCCTCAAACTCAAATGATCTGGGGGCCAATCTCGTCCAGTCTGGTCAGGAGGAGGCCGGTCAAGTGAAAAAAAGTCCACCATAGGAACACTGCTACTTATTCTGTTTATTGAATAGGCTCCCAGATTGGCTGCATCTCCCCGCGACCCTCATGTGGAGGATAAAGCAGTAGACAATTAATGTATGGGCACAGGAATCTGGGTTTCTAATCTGCAATTCATGTGTTCTTACATTAGATATATATTAGGTACATGGGCGTGCAACATTAGAAAAATTGGAGGTCAGAGACATGGTTGCATGCAGTCAAAAATCTCATCTGTATGGAATTGGAATTGGAATTGAGTCAGAATGGAGTTATGTGTATTATGTGAACGTAGCCTTAAGTATAAGTATGTGAACTAATACAGCAAAGAGTTCGTGAAGGCATGTTCATTTTGCTGAATATTAGTAAAACCTCTTTTCAACATAAATCTGTTTTATACCAATGTTAGATTACATCACCTCCAATTTCCCTGGGGATTTGTTCTTGTATAAAAATGTGTGCGCTTGATCTGACCATTGTAACAATAAAGACATTTTTAAGTTCAGCTGTTGTTATTTTCCTCCATTTTATTAAGTCAAATTTATGGATTAGCCAACACATTTCTCAGAATTGCTGCAATAATGGTCAAAATCACTGGATCTCATATCGGACAGATGAACATTTAGATTGATACAATCCACCACACGGCTGGCTGATACAATCCAACAAATCCAATATATCACATGCTTCAATATGCACAAAAATGTCAATAAAAATCAGCAACAGCATGTTTGCTGAGTAATGGTGTGGGCTGTTTATTTCTTCTTCATGGGAGAAGAGTAGTTGTTGCACAGTTGCACAAATATGGCATGAACAGCTTCATGACTGTATCAGAGTGACATGGGAAAGTGGTATACCGAGTAAAAATAACAAACAATGGCATCTTTAACTATTGGCACTTCTTACACTGAGGTGTCATTAGCTTATTCAATAAATCTCAGTTTTGATTATAAGGATAATTCAACAGTTGTACATTTCAGGCTTTTTTGCATGAAAAAACTATAAATGACTTTTATTTTGCTTAAAATCTTAAGCAAAAGGCATCTAAAAATTGGTTTTGTGTCAAGAGGTGCATAGATGATATTTAAAAACCAAAAGCACAATCAGTTGAAACAACAGTTAGAAGAAGTTGATATACTTTACACATTTAATAAAAGGAAAGGAAATCCACTATAGAACCTTTTTTTATTTTTATCTTCACTCTCTGCTCCACATATAAAGATACATAAGATAAATGTGCTCAATTCCCTGACTATTGACCATTTCCTCTGTTTTTATTCTAACATACAACCAGTGTCACTCCAGAGTATTTGTATAATATGAGGTCCATACAGTGATCAGAATAACTGATATAATACAATCACGAGGGAACATTTATTAAAGTTTGGTCCATATATTGTGTCTTTTTAATTCCTCTTCTTGGTCTCTGGTTGGTGACCTAGCTGGGTGTGCTAACAGAGGGGGTTAAAATCCTCATCGCTGTGGTCCTTCAACCCTCTTAACTGCAGGCGAGCAAAGTCCTCAAAGACAAAGTCATCAAACTGGTGGGAAGAACTACAAAAAAAGGGAAAAAGGGGATTTCAATTTTCAAAGAGAAAGAAATTGTTTTATATTTATATTTTGGTTGTACTTTTCTTTCAGTATTGCTTATTTAATTTCTATGTAATAAAAAAATGACCCTGTTGTTATTATTTATCATTATCATCATTATTATTGTTATTATTTATCCTTTTCTAGTACTTCTTGTATTAATCACTTGCCTATGTCTGAACCCTTTGCTGCTGTGAATTTCCCCAGTGTGGGATCAATGATGCCAATGAATCTAATCTTATCTAATCTGAATGTCTACCTGCAACTCTTTTGAGACAAAATGTGTTCTTGCAAACACATAAACACACACGTATGCACACATACTTACTTTACAGTGAAGTCTATCAGGTTTGTAACTTCAGTAGCATTAGCCGCTGGGGAAACAGGACACATTAAGGAATTTTATTACAAGATGTAAAACTTCTAACTCACTCATTTCATGTACGAGTGGTATGTCCCTGTGCCTGTGTGTGTGTGTGCGTGTGTGTGTGTCCTACCTGTCTGCGGTTCAGAACAGGGCTTGCCCATAGGTTTGGGATGCATCAGGACAAAAGGAAGTTCCACTGCTACATCCCTACATGTATAATACACACACGTATACCAGTGAGTCACTCATATATGTTGAAGAGAAGACACAGATAGTGAATTGTTTTTGTACTTTCTTACTGTGGCACAGCATGTTCAATTGTAATATACTGTACAGTAGGTCAGCTAAAGCTGCAGTGGGCAGGATCTGTCTGTCTGTCTCTTAAACACATAACTGTCAACGATTGACTGCAGGTGCCCTGCACCATACTTTAATGGGGTTTGGTTTACAAAAAAAATCCTGAATCCAGGCCTGTATCCAGAACATCAACAAAATCAAATCATCTCTTCCTCTGCCAAAACCTACATCACCAGAAAACTTAATTTCGATCTTCTGTATCCTGTACTTTTTTAAGTTATTGTTCAAAAACAGACACAGACAAGCTCAGCCAAGAATATAACATCCTTGATGAATATAATAAACAGACAGAGAATATACTGACCAGAGTTGATATTTTGTATATATTTTGTTTTTCTTCTTTCAGCTTCTCCCTTTAGGGGTCGCCACAGCAGATCATCTGCCTCAATCTTGTCCTCTCCCTTGTGTCCTCTCCTGGTACACCAACTGTCCTCATGTCCTCCTTCACAACATCCATGAATCTCCTCTATGGTCTTCCTCTTTTCCTCCTGCCTGACAGCTCCATCTGCAACATTCTTTGTCCAATATAATCACTATTGCTCCTCTGCACGTGACCAAACCATGTCAACCTTGACTCTCTTACTTTATCTCCTAACTGTTCAACCTGAGCTGTCCCTCTAATATGCTCATTTTTCATCCTGTCCATTCTCTTCACTCCCAACAAAAATCTCAGCATTTTCAGCTCTGCCACCTCCAAGTCTGCCTCTTGTCTTTTAGACAGTGCCATTGTCTCCAAGTCATACATCATAGCAGTTCTCACTATCATCTTCACTGATCAGAGATGATATAATGTAAGAAAAAGAGGTAGTTGGAGAATAGTGTGTCATTACATAGAACATCAGCATAACGTGTGACTTTGTGCAACTCTTTTAAGTTTTGTTGAGCAGCAGGGAAGCAAGTCATGGTTGTGCAGCATAATCACCTACCCTCCTCTAGACACCACCAGTTTGACTTTAACTCTGTAAGAAACCACTATCCCCATCATCTCCTTGTTGCTCCCTTCTTTCACTCTGTAACACAAACACACAGATAAGACATACACAGCTCGGGCATAAGAGGAACAGGGAATGTACATACACTCAATACATACTTATTCTGTATATCAATGAGTTATACTAATGTCATATTGTGTATTGTGTGTCTGTGTACATGGTGCTGGAGGCCAGGTTGGTGTCTTCATGCTTTAGTTTTCCATCCAGAGCCAGACCTCTCTTCTCCCTGTTGCTGCCCAGCATGGGGGTCACAGTGTAGACCTTACAGGAGGTAGAGCTGGGAGACACCTGGTCACTGAAGGTGAGAGTGGGTGTAACCAGTCAGGGAGACAGTGGCATTATGGGAAGACACATTTTGGACTGTTGCTACACATTTGCTCCTGATGTTTTAATGCTTGTATATATTAATTATCATCTGCATATAAACGCAGCTAAGCTCTTGTATTCACTGTCATCAGCTGATGGACAACTTGCCGCCGTCCTTTATTTGTCCATAGGCATACTATTGTAGCAATCTGCAGTCTCACCATTAGGAAAGGTCCAGACAGAGAAAATGTCTTTAAGATGAGATCTGGAATTATAATGTCTAACTAGTGTAGTTGGTAAATGGCTAAGTCCAATCTGCCAGTCCTGCAAATATTTCACAATAAAAGCCATGTTTAAAAACTGAATGGGCCACATCGTTGGTCTAGTGGTTAGCGCCGTTGCCATAGCAGCAAAAAGACCCAGGTTACTTTGAAACAGAAAGTTGGATTTGTGGCATATGTAACACATTGTGACGTTGTTTATGTAGCTGTGAAGCATGAGTGGAGAATTCTAATCATGTGACCTGATCCAAAATGAGGAACCAGGTTCAGTGATGAAAATGAGCTGCATCCAGTGTGGCTCCAGTGTTAGTGATATGAGTGTGGTCACATAGTTATTTACAGCGTCTGTAATTGGTCTGCATTTCCCAGACCTCTAGTGCCGTAAATGTTAGAAAAGTTGTGTCACTTTAAAACTGGTTGCAGTTGAGAAGTCTGAAAAAAACTGTGATGCAATGCAAATGTAACTCTGGCTAGCCATTGTTAGCAATATCAGTTGATAACAACGCTGTACATGGTATTTTGTACGCACAAACTGCATAGCAACATGTCTACAGTTAAAACTTAAACAGTACTATGTTTACAACTGATTTACTATGGAACAAACAGGACAGAAGTGCTAGTAACGGTAAAAGTAGCAGTGTTTGTATGGTGGCAGCCGTCAGGGTTGGTAAGGATCCTCCGACTTAGAAATCCTACTACAAATGGAACGTACCATTATCAAAGCTTTATGGAAATTGATTGGGGTCCAGATAGGATGTAATCTGGGTCCAGATCTGGATCACGGTCCACCATTTTGTGACCCTACATTAGAACTTTAATGCTGTCCATTAGGGTTACCAACTGTTCTGATAATATGCATTTGTTCCATATTTGAAAGATATGGAATTGTTCCTTGTTTTTGATAATCAAGTCAGTGCAAAGTAATTACAGATTAGACTAATGAAGATTTTGTGATTTGTATGAGGGAAAATAAAATCCTCTTCCTGCTGTCAGGCCCTCTCGATCTGGTCATTCATTACTATCCAACCGAAAATGACTTTTTAATTGGTCATCCAATGCACCATGAGTCCTGTGTATCGTAGCAATGGAGACGCAGTGAGATGTAAAGGTAAAATGGCAACAGGAGGGTAATGCTCCGGTGAAAAAAAGAAGATTGCAAAAATATAATCAAATTTCACTCGTATTTGATTGATTGATTGGGATTGTATTTATTCATTTTAGCATCCCCACCTCAAACACACACACACACACACACACCCCTCCCCCACTTGTCATCAAATCTCGCCATACAGCTGTCAATAACATATCTGAACAGGGCCTATGTTTTACATAAATAAATACTGTACAACAAGAGCTAACATTGAATTTTAAGTAAACCTTTGGTTAAAGTGACAAGTACAACTTGTCATTATCACCTTAGTAAAGAAGCATAATGAAGAAAGCAATAAATACTCACTCTGCTTCAAGCAGGGCTACTGGACACTTGTACTGAGCCGTGGAGAATAAACAGATGTCAGCAAACTGACAAACTGACAAGAGGAGAAGAGAATGAGTTCAGCTGCTCTTTTGTTCTTTGTCATCATCCTCATCATCATAATCATCATCATCAAACGTTATTATTCCACGAGGAAGAAATGTGATTACCACCAGGCAAAAGACATGATAACATTTGACAGTGCATGCAACGCACAATGTTTGATGAAGTCACAGGAAAAAAATGAAGGCTGAGGTTGTTCCATGCACTAAACAAAAATAATTTACTGAGACTTCAAAATGAGTTTAACCTTTCTTCCCAACATTGATTTGTATCAGAATGACTGAGAGAGATTGAGTTACCAGAAATCTTAACTCTCTTCACAGTCTTGGTGGAGTTGTTGGTAACATGGACATTGACACTGATGGGCTCACCATGGTAGTACAGCTGCAGAGAAAGAGAGACTTGGCGTGAGTGTATTCCACTAATCATGTGACACATCAAAGTATGGGAGTGTTTTACCTCCTTATCCAGTGAGGCCTCTAAATGTAGAGACCTGTCAGACATGAGGAAGCTGCGATAGGTCTCCACCATGGGCTGAGGACCGGATTTCTCTGGTGCATACTGAACCTTCCGGATCACTAGATGCACAGAGTTCCTGCACACATGTACATTTATGGAGGACACATGTCATTCACAGAAAATGTGTCTAAGTTAATGAGTTTGGTCTCAAATGTATGGGAGACCTTTGGTGGATCTTTTCCTCCACACTCTTTGCACAGAAGACTCGAAGCTCGTAGTCCACACCACACGCCTTCCCGGTGTCCTCTGGGCTCGGCTGCAGAGTCACAGAGCACGGCAGGTTCTGGGGGATCTGACAAAAACAAATACAGAAATCAAAATCTAAATGTCAGCTGTTAGTGCACCATCATATACAAACAACAAAACACATCAAAGTGTATATGGGATGAAACCTAATGTTATATAAGAGTATTCATAAGCCACAGGCAGGGTCAATGAACCACTGCTGACACCATCAGTAAGTTCAAAAGTATTTATTTTGTGTGTGGATTCCTTCCTTCTGTTTTTTTTTTTAGCGTGGCTGAGATTGGGTTCCTCGGAGCAGGGTGCCCAACCCCTCCTCACCAAGAACCAGCCTGACAGTGCATTCCATTTTTCAGTGCATTCGATATTTCCAAGGTCATGGCGCTTTCCTGCACAGGAATGCCTTCTGAATTCAGATTTCAAATTTGGAAACTGGGAGAAACCTCGCATAGATACACTGCTACACTGTTGTGCGCTGAATATGTAGAGTGTTGTTATCGACTGTTTTTTTTCCAACTTTTCAACTGGAACATGGCAAATTTGGAGGTGACATCACTCCCACAAATTGGTTTATACTGTATAGAAATAGTAATCTTTTCTATTTGACTGGGGATTTTGTATTAATGACACTTTTGTTTGAAACTCTTTCTATAATTTTTACAGTATATAAAATAATCTGGAGCACACTGGGCAAATTTTCCATTTTAGTTTTTCTGTGATTTTTGTAAAAACCTGGGTAGAACTTGAAGTTAATCATTTCATTTGTTTATTATTATTAATAATAATAATAATAATAATAATAATAATAATAATAATAATAATAATAGGATAGATTAAGACTGTGTGCAATGTTATGCAGGACATGCATAGGGTACTTTGTTTTTTGTGTTTGAATATTCACTTGAATCCTTTTAATGTAAAGACAATAAAAATAGTTGTTTCCTTTAGTCTTGTGTCAATCTGTAAGCAACAATTAATGAGTTACAACTCAGACAATTAAAATCAAATTTTTAAAGCCTTTTTGTCTAAATATCGATATTGCAAAATATCGATATTTTTTATATTATAGAAAACCCATCTAGATATAATTTTTTTTAAATTGTTGATGTTATTATTGTGCTTCTGTTTGGTCTTTGTGAAAACAAACAATGTTACATTATTTGTTCGCAGAGTCCTTCATCTGAAAAAAGGTTCTGTGAAACTATACTAGCGATGCGTTTGTGTGTATACAGCAGCAGAGCAGTGGTGGGTGTGGTCAAGAATCATGCAACCTGAAGAATGTAAAGCAACTCTTATCAGTGTATCTTGATTGGAAATCACATGGACACAAAGAAAGTCATTTTACGTTTCTTTTTACAGTTAATCAGATTATTTATAATATAAAAAAAGCACAATAAACCTGAGGTGACAAAATGTTTTTTCTTTCATTTTTTAAAAATGTTAATGTCACAATATTTGCACTTGTTCCAGTTGAGTTGCAGAGGCTGTGTTGATGTTTGGTGTTCTTACAGTGAAGCTGAAGCCACAGGCGTGTTGACCCAGCTTCTTCACCAGTCTCTCCTGCAGCAGGCTCAGAGGTTTCTTCTCCTCCTGTAGAGGAGGAAACACCTGTACGGTACTGACATACAGATCCTTCCTGAACGAAAGGCCCAAGACGTCCAGGTCTTCCCGACCGTAGCAGAATGCACAGGTGAGCCTCACAAACACTGAGGATAGACAGACACATTCAGTTCAGTGTGGACAGAGATCAACAGTTTGTTTTTTTACACAGTTTAACTTTGCCTATATGTTCTCTCACCTTTTCTGTTTTTCAGATACTCTGGATCAACAAGGATCACTCCATCTACAGAGAACACACACATAGTGTATCAGGGTGGTATTAAATCAGGGGTCTCAAAAGAGGAAAACAAACAAAAAAGGTGAGGTGTCCTCACTAAGAATACAAACTAGTTTTTGTGCTTTCAAAGCTCACCTACAGGGTCCACATGGTCTAAGTGATCAACAAAATCTCGCTTTCCCAGATAAACTGTCAGCTGTGGAAACAAAAGGGGAAAAAAGTAGCAATTAACAAAAATCTACAAGAGCAAGTGAAGGTGAAGAGAAATAAAAGTCGTACTTTGCAGTTGGGGCTGGACTTCTTGAAGACTCTGGGGAGAGAGGACAGTGCAGATAATGACACTGAATATGTGACTTGCATTCCTGTTCTTTTTTTGCCTCTTATGGCAGAGCTGAACACTGCATGTATGTGATTAAGACAAAAGTTTATACACAGAATAATTTCTTCTCTTATCTCCCTAGAGAGAAGCACTTCCTGTCCATCAGAGCATGGACGTCCCACTTCACGGACACTTTTTACACGCCAGTTGTCAGATTAGTGGCATGTAGAAGAATGTAGTTGTTGTGGACTGTTTCATGGATTTCTTTAAATGAATTGTGGGTATTTGTGGCTACATTGTTTCATTCACTGTAATATTTATTTATAGATTTTTAGGGTCTAAAGAGCACAATGTATTTTACACTAATGAATATGACAATGACGTGTGTGTGTGGGTGTGTGTGTGCCATGTACATCAACACCACAGTTTCCTTTATTTCACACTGTTCCTGACTTTACTTTATCCTCTTACACATGTCGACAGTGTTGAGTGAAAGTCTCATCCATGATCAATTTCTGTGAAACACATTTAGCTGCACTTTACAATGAACTTCCTGAGCTACAATGTGCTGCTGTCAGCCATCACCGCTGCTTTCCAACAGCTCCCTTTGTGCCACTGCTCCCAGTGTGTGTGTGTGTGTGTGTGTGTGTGTGTGCTTCCACAGGAAGTGGGACATTTTGTGAAAGTGAGGATCTCAGTTTTGGCTGGTCCTCACGCTCTGTCACGCATTAAATGGGCTGTTTAGGGGTTAAGACGATTTAGGGTTAGAATTAGGTTAAGGTCAAGGTCAAGGTCAAGGAACAGCACTCTAATGAGTGCTATGAAGGCATGGACACAAAGGGACTTATAGATGGTTTGATTTAAAAAAAAGTTTTTGAAAGAAAATGACGGACATAACGTCTTATATCATTGAGTTATCAAAACCAATTTAGTTAAATAACTACACTACATAATGAAAGAATGTAGGAGAGAAAGCTGCGGAGCAGGGAGATGAACGAAAGGAATGATATGATATGTCAGTGTTGATGTCGCCATGCATTGACCAATGTGGGAAAATCTGGAAATGTTAGGAGCATGTCATACTCAGTTATTAACGTTTATTTTCTAATTCCTAATTAACCTCACATGGGCCAGTCATTACATTACATTACATGTCATTTAGCAGACGCTTTTATCCAAAGTCAGGGAGGGCGAAGGGCCGCATGCATCCTGCGGCCTGTATCCTGCCCAGTACCCACAGCTCAGTTAGCTGTATGTACATCATACCTGTCACATCTGTGTCCCTTCAATTTCACATGCAGTACAATAAAACAAAGCTCTGTGATGGAACGCACAAAGAGTGTGCGTTCCATCACAGAGAAAAGCTAAACAGGAAGTGATTTAAATGGATCCCAGGGAATGAGGTCAGTGTATCTCTAATGTGGATGCCAGGAATCGTTATGCAACAACAGAGTGTTGTTATTAATCAGATGGCTTAATCCAGGGGGTTCATAAATGTAGCTGCTTAACTGTAGTAGAAAATGATGACTGTGAATGTGTTGAAGAGCTGATGTGAACAGTGTTCAGGCCAACTCAGCTTCATGGTGACTTTCTGCTCACTGCTGCAGTTTTTAACAGCGTTAGAATGATTTTGTGCAGGAATGTGCTGCCTTTTACATCCTGAGGAAAGAAACACATCCTGGTTATCTTCAGAACTGTCCTTTACACTGCAGGACACGTGAAGCCTTTCCTGTCATCCCCTTGTTTTTTTTGTTTTAAAAAAAAAAAGACTTATCATGATAACAACCCTCAGCAGTGAAAGTCCTTCCATGAGCTCAGCAATGGAACCTGTGAGGTCAGCACTGAGGACAGGACACAGTGTCTTCCTGCTCAAATGTCACTCACACATTTACACTGTGCAATTTTGGGCTGTAAGACACTGGCAGTGTCAGTGTCAAGAATTTTAGGATGGACATCTCCCAGTTTGACTGCTGCTACCAACCGTGTCATCCCTCTACACTGCTATAGTAGAAAACTAGAGATAAACAATGAAGTGAAGCACGTAGCATCTCTGGCTCTTTTTGTGTGGTTTTGCGCCGGGGCTGCATTGACCTCTGTGTCATTTCTATTGTTCTTTAGTAGATGTGGGTCATAGCAGCAGTCACACTGTGAGAGGGTCATCCTAAATTGCTTATACTCTTTTTCCCCAGGCTTTTTTTGGTTGCAAGACTGTGATGGCCCCCTTTAAATCTTACTTACAGTACGACGTAAGACCACTGCTTTTAGTCATCCTTGGTCTGAAGTCGCATATACAGTAAGAATGAGAATTGGCCCATGACCTCCTCTACCTTTTAAACACAGCACAAGTTACTACAAGTAGCAAAGAGCTGTAATATAGACAGAATACAATACCACATATGTTCGTTAGCTATTGTCATAAATAGTGAGTAATATTCTTTGACGATAATAATAATAAAACATTTGATTTATATGTATCACAATTATTTTATTTATTTATTTATTTATTTTTTATGTAAGATTACATAATATATGAGCTTGTTAGGTGTTTTATTTATAAATGTCCATTACCCTAACCCAGTTGTCCATATGTTATTATTTACAGACTTTTTGATTCCATTTCATTTTGCAACATAAATATTTTTTTTATTTTCAACTATGTGTGATTCTGTATCACAGCAAATACATTTACTTCTGTGAAATATCGTGAATATTGCAATTGCATTATCATGATGGTGTAATGCAACATTATTACAGTTAAAAATGTTCCTTTAAAGATAACCTGCAAGAATATGCTCTGACTTTAGGGCAGAAGTTATAGCCAAATTAGATCAAGACGGATTTTCCTTTTTTTCGTTTGTTTTGTTATTTCTTTCATTTTCAACGCACTCTGGTCAAAATTCCCAGCTCCACTCCGATCACATGCCTTGTTATACAGTATAACAGTATTTCTGATTTTCCTCCAGGTACCACCAGAGGAAGCTTGCGTACCACTGGTGGTACATGTACCACAGTTTGAGAATCACAGTTTTAGGATAATTGGCCTTTGAATTAAATTGTCCTGTTGTGGCAATTGTGGTCATTAACATATTATCATGTTCAAGTCCTACTTCCCTCACTACACAAGAAATAACATGAAGCTAACTGAATATATCAGATAAAATGTATAATTCTGTGGCACAAACCTCAAATCACATTTGTGTTTGTAAAAGATATTAAACACCACTGCTTGTTTCCCATGTTAAACATATTCATAGATATGTTTACTGTCCTTAAACAAATATCACACTCTTCACTACCTTGTTTCAAAGAAGGTGCAGGTGTCCGACCACTCGTTTTAATTAACCACAGAACAAGTTAATAAATCATATTTATCTCTTTCTAACATTTGATTTTTGGAACAAAATGTTTCTTTGACTCCAGATGGCTGGGTGGGCCAGTGAGTAGTGTGGTCTACCCAGGCCGATTACTGGCTACACTGCTGCCATAGACTCTGCACTTTTTTATCACCAGCTGCCACTGCTTTACAAACAACAGTCCACAGTAAAAACTCATCTACTGTACAAACAGTGGGAAATGATGTGACTAACAACTGCAACTGTGGGAGATAAGACAGAGGAGGAGTGTGTGTCCAACCACTGTTATTTATATAGTGTCTAATGTACAGTACATCATGAGACATTAACAATGTGAGTGAATGCATCTCTCTTGTCATGTTCCACTGTGTCTCCTCTGAGGATCTCTGTTTACAGAGCTGCTCACTCACTGACGCACAAACTATCCACATGTATTCAGTCTGTCTCATTGTCCTTACACTGACTGAGGAGTTAGTTCCACATGATGATATGAAGTCTAGTTTAAGGACGTGTAAAAAGTAACTTCTGTGTTGTCCTCCTCTCTTTCCACGCTCTGACAGAAAGACCATAAAACCTCCTCTTACCTCGTCCCCGCTCCTTTGTCTCCCATGTCTCCCGTGTCTGTCTGCTTGTCTCGGGGTCTTTCTCTCTCTGTGTCCTGTGTGGACACTCGCTGACATCCTCAACACCATCGGCTCGTTGCGCCCCTTTCCTCTAACCACGCCCATATGTTATGATGGACAGCACAGCGGCCCAATCACGTCACACTGATACACGTCATCAGTGTATCCACTAATGTGGGAGTGAGTGGGGCAGACCGCAGCTTGTTCACCACTATATTTTAAAACACACTGATGAGTGAAGTTTACCATACACCGTTAAAAAATGCCCCACGTTAAATTAAGATAAGATAAGCTAGTACAATATAGAACGATATTGACAATATAACTATAAAAAGTTAATATAGAATGTACATTATAGACAGTTTCCAGAATAAATACAGTATGTGCTTGATATCTACTCTATAAACAAAGATTGAACATGGGATATTATATATGTATATTGCACATGTAAAATTACAGTATATTGCACGTGGGATGAATGTAGCCTGATTATGTGTGGTCTACTGAGAGCAGTGCTTGTACAGTTTCACACACAGAGGTGTCAAACTGGCGGCTGTGGGCCACATTGCGGCCCCACAATCGATTACATGCGGCCCACCACTTAATATCATGTTATAATGAAAACATGGCCCCTCACCTTCTTTTAAACACAGTGTGTAGCCGAGGTGATAGAATATGGACAGAATATAATATAATATACTGTATGTTTGCGAGCAATGTTTTTATAACAGTAATAATAAGACATTCACTCATAATTATCACAGTATTGAATGTATTACATACAACATTCAATTACGTATATAAATAAGCTTGTTTTAATTACAGTTGTGCATTATTATTTACGTTATTTTGACTTAATGTCTCTGTTTTTGATATTAATAGATTCATTTTGCATCATAAATACGTTTTTATTGTGAAGTATATGTCATTCCATATCAAAACAAACACCTTTACTTTTTAAATTCTGGGAATAGCTTAATTGTGATATGATGATGCAATATTGTGTATTTACTTTAAGCTTGTGCTACTGAACAGTTGTTGTTTTTTTTCCCATGTTTTGTTCTCTAGACTGGGCCCCTCTTGACCAGATTAGACGCTCATTGGCCCCTCAGGTCATTTGAGTTTGACACCCCTGGTCTAACAGCTGCAGGGAGGAACGACCTGCGATAACGCTCCTTTAAACTTTTAGGATGTTTCAGTCTGTTACTGAAGGAGCTGCTCAGTGCTGTGATGGTGTCCTGTAGGGGGTGGGAGAGATTGTCCATCAGAGATGATAGCTTAGCAGTCACCTCCACTGGGTCAAGGGGACATCGAAGGACAGAGTTGGCTTTTTTAATCAGTCTGTCCAGCCTCTTCCTGTCCACAGCTGAGATGCTACTGCCCCAGCAGACCACTCCAAAAAAGATATCTGATACTACTACTGAGTCATAGAAGTTAAATTATAGTAAAATACTGCAGCTACAGTTAGCATTTTACTCCACAGTGTCACTACTGTAATCCCAAACAATTTTTATTACTGTAAATAATATAACTGTACTGTGCTGTGCTGTACAGAATAATAATAATCTTTACAGTATAATACTGTGAGCAATTTAGCAGCCATTATACTGTTATTTAAATGTTCCTACTGTAAACTCTAAAAACAATTTATTGCTGAGGGTTTACAGTATGGTAGAATATAGTCACTATCAAACTACTAAGTTGTTTTAGATCACTAAAAAAGATAAACAAAATATATTCCAGAATTTGTCTTGGACAAAAGATGGCTTTACAAAATATAACTTTTATTAAATGTCCTATCTAGTAATGTCAAAAACTGTTGAAAAATGATGAGCAGTGTTCCCCAAACATCGAAATGATGTTTTCTTTCCTTTAGTTTTGTCCACAAAACAAAATAAATCATTTGTAATCATTGATTGGTTATATGGAGCAAAGAATCATAAACAATATTAACATTTAAAAAGCTGAAACATCTGAGAACTTGTTTTCATTACTGAAAAAATGCTCAAACTGGTAAATCAATTATCAAAATAGTTGTGCATGGATCTTACCATTTGATAAATGATAGATTAATTGTTACAACCATAATTGTAATAATAATGTTGCATCAATATTGTAGTGTCTGATATACTGTATGTTATTGTTGAGAAAGAAGTCCAACAATACAGCAACAGTATTAATAAAGATAACACCAGCAAACAAGTAATAAAAATCAAGAACTAAGAAATAGATGAACAAACAGTCAGTGAGCTTTTAACATACAGAAGTCGAAATGTATAATTTGGCTTCATTATTAAAGTGAAATCAGGTTTATTGTAAGAATTGTGATGTGATTTTGTAGAAGTGCTATTCATTAAATATTCTTTTTTTTGGGTATTATTTGTGTCGTCCAGCCTTAGGGGGGCAGCATCAGCCGGGCTCATACAGCCCTCTCGCTACGGCCAGAACAAAGAAGAAGCCGCACATTGTGGGCGTGTCTCAGTGAGAGGGAACGCCTAAACTGCGGTTGTGTGAACAGCAGCATTCAACTCCCAGTCTAACGGCCTCTGCTGTAACCGCTGTCTGCTTCTCTGTACACGGGGTGGGTGTGTTTGTAGACACCGCAGCCATGGCTACCGTCTCTTCTCTGTTCAGTGTCACGAAGAGTGTGCTGCTGCTGTTCCTGCTGCTGTCGCCGCTGCTAGGTAAGAGGCGCGGTGCTGTGCCGCACACTCTGGGCTCTGCTCCGCTATTGTGCCGCGCTGTGATTCCAGGCCGAGTAGCGGTCCAGACACACACACACACACACACACACACACACCCTTCATCACCTCACTATCCATGTGTTATTTATCAGAAAATCCCTGTTTATTACACTAACACATTCACCGGCTTTTACATATTCATCATCTAAAAATCGATGTAGTAGATATGTTATATTTTTATTGATGTGATGAGGCCCCATCCACTCTGACCTGTCTGTCTGTGTGTCTCTGTCTCTGGGAGACAAAGTATGTCACTCAAAGCAATGACCTCATTCCTAAACCATCCCTTGTACAGTGGCTTTTAACTATTAGTATTCATTTCATATTTATTATCGTTTTTTTAGAAATGCAAATTCAGAGAATATAGCGATATTTTGAGACAAGATATGGTCTTAGATTTAGCATATTGTCAATTTTCCTGTTTTTAATTCATTGATAATCTTATTTATTATATTGAAAGCACTAAGTATTGATTTAAAAAAACAAACAAGCATACAATTGACATGGTTATATTTAATTTAATGTTTTAATATATTTAATATTTAATAACACCTAAGCCTACTTACTTGTATTATAGCAGAATTTGACCCTATTTTTAGTCAATTTCATTGTTTCTAATGCAAATAAATATCCTTAATTTAACATTAGAAAATCCAAAGAAATAAAGCAGGTATTATCTGAAATGAAAGGTCATAAGTGTATTTTAAGATCATGTAATACAGATCATAAACAGTAGATATTGTATTTTAGAGTGTATTTACATTGTCACTCTTCTTTGAGAAGCACAGACATCTGCAAAAGAAAACTTCATGAGTCCAAAGAAGCACCTTTATATCCCCATAAATCTCGTATATGGGGATATAGCCAAAAAATATCCAGATTTAAAAGTGATATCGCCCAGCCTTACAGAAATATCGATTACATTTATATCATGATATATATCGATATCTAATGATGTACAGGGGTTTTTCTAGGAACATTTCACTATGGGGAGCACATGGCGAGGGAGTGGAGCGACCGAGGGGGGGGCTCCCCCCATCCGCTTGCTGCAGAGCTTTTGAAAATTTGAGGTAAAATTGGGGCATTCTGAGGCTTTTTGAAGGACCATTATGGGCAAGTTACCACAGATGCAGAACATTGCAGAACTCTGTATTACAGAAAACATGTAGTTTGGGAAGCAGCTGGGGGAACACATGAACAAGAAACCGAAACTGAAAAACCAAAATAAATTATTATGCCAATTCTGTACCATTTTTTTTTTAATCTAATTTTGTTGTTATGGGTGGGACTAAAGTCAAGGCATTGCAAATATAGTATATTTTATTATAAAGTGTGCCCCTCATCTGGTGCAGACAGACAGGCCTTTTTTTCTGTCTGTGCATCGCTCCTGCACTGTGGCTTCTCCATCTCCTAACAGGCTCTTCGTATCCAACGCAGCCTGGATCATTTCTCTACGTGCAGCTTTATCCCCACATCCAAATTATGATCTTTATGACGAGGATCGAGTACAGTCACGATGAAGTGCAGGGGATTCGAGTAGATCTTAGTAAAACGTGATAACAGACTCTTAAGAGAACACTTAATATAAAAACGATTAATCAAAATCAGTTAAATGTAAACGTTAGTGCTCTTTATTCAGAAAACCCTCATGTCACATCTACATTTCAGGATCTGGTTATTATCGACACAGATTAAATGTTAAATATAAATATTTCAATATGTATCATCACAGTAACAGTGTTACACACATTAGTAGCTGTAAACACTCAGCATTAGAAAAATATATACGTTGGTTTGGTGCTTACTTATATCCTAAACATAAGGAGTAAACATTTATAATCATCACTTTTAAGTTACATAGTTGTTTTTGGTGCCTATTTGTTTCCCAGATATATTAGTGTGTGTGTGTGTGTGTGTGTGAATGGGTGAATAAGAGGCATTAACTTAAAGCACTTTGTAGAAAGGCGCTTTATGAAGTTCAGTCCATTTCCTTGTATTAGTTTATGGGGCAGATCTGCCACATCCAAAATGGCGTCGACGTCGACGTACGATTCAGCGCTCAATGTGACATCGACGTATATGTCTATGGTTCAATCAGCACCTGGACAAGGGGGTGCCGCGCCTTTGTTCCCCTGATGTAGAAGAGTATATAATCGTGAGATTTTTTTTCCCATACTGTACATTTGTGTCTAAATTATGCCAAAATAAATCGCGATTTATGTTATGATGTGGGTCAAATAGAAAGTTTTGGAAACGCTGGTGTATGTGGACGCGACAGTGCTAGTGAGGACCATTTCAGTGCTAATGTCACACTAACACACGTCCCTCTGGCCAAAAACTGTGCCCCAGTCAACTAATCCACTGTTTATTGTCTGAATCAGGGTCCAGGGATCATTCACCAGAAAAACAACACAGAGTAAACAAAGCAAAAAAGCAAATAAGACCTAGCTAAGGTTTTTAGCTGAGTGTGTGGTTCAACAAACTGGGACTGTAGCAGCTAAAGATGTGCACGTAGCTGATGGTTATAATGACGGAGGTTACTTTGTTTAGTCATCATCTTGATTAGGGCTGCAACTGAAGATTTTCATAACCGATTAACCTCTGATTATTTTTTCGCAAAAAAGTTCCTCAGTCCATAAAATGTAGGACAATGTAAAAGTGTTTATCGGTGTTTCCCACATCGTTAAATATTGAGGTTTTTAAATGTCTTGTTTTGTCCACAAACCAAAAAGAAGAAGCTGAAAAATCTTGATGATTACGGATTTAGTTATTTAAACAAAACACTCAAACTGATCAATTGATAATCAAAATAAAGTAACTGATTAATCAACGAAGCTGGGAGTGATATGGGAATAGATCTTACCGTGATATACTTTTTATATCATTTGATATCTTAATTTATCATGATATAAATCAAATCAATATTTCTGTAAGGCTGGACGATATGAGTTATAATAATGTCTGGATATTTTTAGTTTGTATCCCGATATACAAGATATATCGTGATATACAGTTGTTTCTCTGGACTCATGAAAAGTTTTCTTTTAGATGTTTGTGCTTCTCAAAGGAGAGTGAAAATAACCTGTAAATACACTTGGAAAATATCTACTGTTTTTAATGTTAAATTTAAGATATGTGTATTGTGTGTTAGAAACAATGAATTTGACTATAAATATGGTCAAATTCTGCACAAATAATTAGACTTAAAATTAGACAAATTATTAAGTGTCCTTTTTAAATATAATTGAATCGATTCCATGTATTTTTTAAATGTATAATGTGTAATTTGGTATATTACATGTATTTTACAAAATTATCCAATCTAATAAATATGATGATTATCAATGCAACAGCCTTTACACCAGGACAAGTTATCACCGATTCCTTATCACCATGTGATGATATCCAAGACCATATACACACTATATAGAGTCATGTTGCAGGCTGTTACTGTCATCATTATGCTTTTGAAATGGCTGGTCATAGTTGGATGTAAATGATTCAGCACAGATGTGTTATGGACAGTGTAAAAATGTATGTAAAATGTCTTAATTTAACTGATATTGGTGCTGGTAGATACCCATGGTAGTGATATCAGTATCAGACAGGAAAAAGTGGTACATCCCTCAAACATACAATAGTGCAGGCCAAGTACAAATAATAACAATAATAATAGGACATCTCTGCTTCACTCTTTTTTATGGATTTTGACAAAAACTCAGGCCTACTTTCTGACTGTACAACATATATCTATCTGTAATGAGAAAGAAGTTATACTGTGTGAGATTGAGTGACATGTCTGCCCTCTGTCTTCTCTGGACTCTAGTCCTGTCTCAGGATCCATTTGACCTGTCTGATGCTCTGGGTGGTGGTGATGACAGTAAACCAGGTAAGTCCAACAGAACTCTACTCTTTTGTTTACATGAAATGACCCTTTATGTGTTTGAGTGGCACTCTCTGTATGCTCACTGTTGTTGGATTCAAGGATAAATGGTACACTAATGGCACTTTTCCATGATGCAGTTGTAGGATGACTCGGCTCGACTTGACTTTATTCATTTTTGGGTTGTTTTTTTTTGCTTTTCCATTAGTGATAGTACCTGGTGCCTCTTTTGGTTCCTGCTCTGGCGATGTTCCAAGCGAGCTGAGCCGATACTAAAATGTGACGTCAACAGACTGCCAGCCACTGATTGACAGAGAGTGTTGAGTCGTGAGCGCGACGTCTGACACAGGAATCAAACCTAACAATGCCGAACTGTAGTTCAAGTCAGTTAAAAAAATTTAAAAAATTGAATAGAGGAGTCTGGTGTATTTAGCAACCGCTGAAAGACAGCGACCGTGAGCTGAATCACAACCCGTTCAGCCATATTTTAGTTCAATGACTGTGTCAGACAGAGACTGTGCTCTGGTCATGTACAAGTACTGAACGATTCGATGAACAAATCATTTTAATGAACTGATAATAATGATTCAGCACATGGAAAAGAACTGCTTTGCCCATCACTAGTTTGTCACCTATAAAACAACGTCACAGCATGCAACCCTGCTATGACAACCCCGCCCATGTTGAGGAGGTACTATGAAGTAAAGGTGCAGACACAGTGTGTCTCATACCAAACCGAGGAGCACCATTAGTCAGGATTGACTGCACATAGAGACACATAGGTTTGCACTCACTTAAAAAAAGTGTTACCAGTGCGGTCACAAAGGAAAAATTGATTTTAGTAACTTCATAAAATATGCAACCGTTAAAACGCGCACCGCTCGTTTTCGCGCAACTCTACAACCAGCTGTTAATATACTCGGGGACTACTTTATTCAAACTTTATTAAAAGACCTTTATTAAGAGTTTTGTTTTTGCAGAGTGTTTCTGTTGATGCATGTGTTTTGTTTCTTTCTGTGAATATGCAGCTCGTTTCTCCTCCTGCATGTGTTTTGGGTCATTGCAGTGTGTTTGACTTTATCTTTCCAATCCTGAAATTCTTAAGATATTGTAGACTTTAGCTAATGCAGAGTTCATTAGTTGAGACATCCCATGTTTCACTGAGAGTGAGCCACTGTGAGCTGGTCTAGCTCCACCCTGACCGTACTGTACTATTTTACTCTGGTACCCCAAGGTAAGAATGGAACAACAACAATGAGTGTGGTGGTGGTGGGGCATCTTTATTAGATAAACATAAAAGATTTAAATATAATACATAATTTTTCGAAGAATACAAAAGAGAATGCATTATACATCTGACTTTCATTACAGCAACATCTGCACCCAAACCAGCAAAACCAGCAGGAGGAGAAGGAGGAGGAGGAGGTAAGAACTACACAGCACCTGTTGAGACAATGATCACATCTATTTTGTTTAATCGCCAGTCATATGATAAAATACAGTCTGACTTGCTGAAATGCTATTTTTTGAAAATGGGTCCCAGAGTGGGAGAACATTTTAAAACATCACCCTTGTGTTTTCATGTAGACAACCAGTATCCTACAATGACGTTGATATCCCACCCCTCTCTTGCACCTGCATTCACTGTTGCTTATCTTTCATCATCGTCATCTTCCTCTTGTGTTTGGAGATGGTTAGGTTTCTTCGCTTAATGAAAAGTTTTATCTTCTACATTCGGTCTCTGTTTCTGTGATTGTATACATTGTAATGTATACTTATTCAAAAAAAGCTTTATTTAACAAAAACAGTTTGAACTGTTTTAACAAGAGCAACTGAGTCTCAACGGCTGTCACCTGGTTTGTGTACGTCAGTATGTTATGTTACACATGCAACATGTGACTGGCTGCAACAGGAGTCACTCACACTGCTCTTGCACTCTTCATGGGTGGGTTAGGTCCGAGATGCTCACTTTAGTGGAACTGATGTTGTTCCCCAAGGTAAAGAGATGCAAAGTTGACTTTGAAAATCGTCAGTTCCAGAGTGAATGGACAGAGAAATATTTATTTACTTTACCAGCAAGTACAAGCACCAAACCAGTGTGTTTATTTTGCAATGACTGCATTTCTCTGCTAAAAGAGCGCACTAACTTAAAGAGGCACTAAGTCAAATCATGGCTAATTTTCTGCCAATCTTCCCAAGGGCACGGAGGAGAAGAGGAGGAACGTCCATGTATTTTTCTGTATTGATTTTCACGACCTGGTACTATGAGCATCATTTCAACACAGTCAAGTGACGTCCACCACTGTCCTACTGGCTGCTGTCTGGATTTGATTATCTTTAATATTATTATTAATAATAATAATAATAATAATAATAATAATAATTAAAACGAAAGATGCAGTATATATTTGGCTAATTCTATTCCTTGAAGCAATATATTTGCTATAATTATACCTTTGTTTTTAGCCAAATTATAATTTTTTTTTTTGTGGCCCATAAAACACCAGCATGTTTCATTTGTGACCCTCCCAGAGCTGCTGCTTGGATGTGAACTGCCTCCCACCCTCACAGACTTTATGTTAATCCTATGTTAAAATGTCACTTGACCTGTTAAGATGTTTTTGATTGAAATAGCTTTTGATTTCAGTAAATATGACCTAATGCTGCAAATCCAACAAATGACCATTTTCAGTTCTTTACAACCTAGAAAATGTTTTGAATCACTGTTGTGCGTAATCATTTGGAACAGTGCATTTTTATTTTTGAAAAAAATACTGTTATCATATACTGGGAGGTTTGATGGTTGATGACTTTTATAAATGATGCTGTCATTTGCATCGACTATTTAGGAAAATCAGAGAACAATATCATTTGCATAATAATTTGGAACGCAGTTTAGTTTAAAAACACTTTCACACTCCCACCAGCCACGTATAAGGCTTCTGTCCTAGTAAAATGAGTGAAGAGGACTGAAGCCTCGGGATGGACAGAGATAGTGTGATTGAGTTTTATTTTAGGTTGGGAATGAGTTACAGTGATATTCTCAAAGTATCTGATGTATCGACAAAAAACTCAAATATCGTACATCCCTAAAAGGTATTGCAAAAATGTGTATGAAGCCTTCTAAACACTGTATTTTTGAATATACACACCAAACTGTTGATAGTAACATACATATTATTCTTATGATTTAAATTTTTTAACACTCTTGTCTTGTAATTTGTATTTTCACCTATACTATATATTTTGATATCATGTTCATGAATGATTGTGCTTTCAATGCTCTCTGCAGATTTTGATTTGCGGGATTTATTTAAAGACAGTGTCACCACTACCACCAAATCTCCACCCAAGGTCCCTTCAAGTACAAAAGCTCCAGTCAAACCAAAACCCAAACCCAAACCAGGTGAGATTACAACACTGTCTCCAGGTTTATTCTGCAAGAATTAGCAAGGACTAATCATTTTGAATAGATTACTATATTAAGCATCAACTATTTTGATACCTTTTTTTTATAATTATTATCATTATTATTATTATTATCATTGTTATTATTATTATTGATAATAATAATAACAATAACAATAACAATAATAATAACAACAACAACAACAACAATAATAATAATAACTAAAACAAGTTCTTAAATGTAAATATTTTCTCTGTTTCTTTGCTCCATATAACAAAGAAATCACTGAATAATTTTGATTTGTGGACAAAAATATGATGAAAAAAGAACATCATCATGTCAAGGGTTTTATTTCTGTCCCATCAACTGATCCAATTATCGAGAAAATAATTGAGATGAATCAAGTCATTAGTTGCAGCCCTGTTTGTTCTATTTATACTGTGTGTGTCCACTTGCCATAAGATTCTATGACATTGTGTCAAAACTACTCACTTCACTAAATCACTTTATGTTCGATTGGCAAAATAAATCACTAGTGCTGTATGCTGGTGAGTAAGACATCATTTTAATGTCACTCATATAACATTTTATTAATTTGTACTTTTAACTCTTTTATTGTCTCTTTTTTAAATGTAATGCAATTTGTGCTTCAGCTCAAGGATTTAGTTGTCTCCATAGTAACCACAGACCATCTTGTAGCCAATTCTTTTAGTTCCATTATATCCTGGTTGGTGCATCTTCTGTCATCTTGGTTATTGGTGCTATTTTATCTTTGTTTAGTTAATTTCGTGGTGAAAATACTCATGTTTACAGTTATTGTCCGTTATTGAGAAACAAAACTGAACAAAATCAGCGAACTCAAATCAAATAAATACTATTAATGTATACTGTTACTATTTACTACTACCTTTCTAGCTGATGATGACCTGAACCTGGCTGATGCCTTAGATCCTAACAATGACATTGGTGGCAAAGACAAGAACAAAGGGCAGGGAGGTTAGTGGACAGCCTTTCTTTCTTTTGCCATCTTTCTGTTTATAACCTGTTACATTTTACTTGCCCTTTCACCTTTGTTTATTTAGGGGGCCTTACACACGAGAATCTGCTCAGGTTTTTTTTTTTGAGTTTGAATCCGCTCTTTATCCGCATGGAGCCTGCGTTTTGTCCTTTTTTATGCCCTTTGTTGCCTTATTATAACAATAATGTTCCCCATGTATCTCTACAAGTAGCTAAATTAATCTTAAATGTGCCATTGTCCAAAATGCAGCCATAAAATTTAGACTATGTACAGTAATATACAGTAGACACAAGCATGAATACATTAACAACTTTCCTCTTCAGCCATTCTTCAGTCAGTGAGTTTTTAAGTTAATAAGTAACAACAAATATACTGTAGTGAAAAAAAAAAACCACTTGGCAGAAGCATATAGAATTAGACAGGCTAGTCCCATTAACAGACATGCTCTGAATGTGCGAATGTTGAAGCTTTATCTGTTTGGTGGTATTGTGTATTTATTTACTTGTGTTTGTAAATAACAATTAATGACTTAAGCGATGACTACATTAATTCCCAACTATTTTAATAAGCAATTGGATTGTTTTTAGTATTTTAAAAAGCTCCCAGTCTATTAAATGTTAGTAGTTTCTGGTTTCTTTGCTCCATATAACAAAGAAATCATAAAAGTTGACAAATTTTGGTTTGTGGACAAATAAGAGATTTTCATTTTGAGGTTTGGGAAACACTGATCAGCGTTTTCGGACATGTTTTGGATGAAACAAGTATCAACTGATTGGAAACATTTTATTATGTATCATTTGCGGTTTCAAGTTTCAAGGAAATCATGAAAAAAAGGCCATCGCACCCTGATAACCCAGTATAGCCCAACCTTTTAATACAGTTTTATTTATAATTAGAAAATGGAAGAAACATAAAATGACTGTCGATCTCCATCGGTCTGGGGCTCCACACAAGATTCCACCTTGTGGGGCATCAATGATCATGAGAAAGGTGAGAGATCAGGCCAGAACTACACAGGAGGAGCTTGTTAATGATCTCAAGGCAGCTGGGACCACAGTCACAAAGAAAACCATTGGTAACACACTACGCCGTTATGGATTAAAATCCAGTAGCGCCAGTGAAGTCCCTCTGCTCATGAAGGCACATGTACGGGCCCGTCTGAAGTTTGCTAATGAACACCTGAATGATTTAGAGAATGATTTGGAGAAGGTGATGTGGTCAAGTGAGACCAAATTCTAGCTCTTTGGAATCAATTCGACTCACTGAGTTTGGAGGAAGAGGAATTCAGACTATGACCCAAGGAACATCATCCCCACTGTCAAGCATGGGGGTGGAAGCATTATGTTTTGGGGGTGTTTCTCTGCTGGGGGACAGGTCAACGTCACCGCATCGAGGGAAAGATAGATGGGGCCTTGTAATCGTGAAATCCTGGTTGACAAACTCCTTCTCTCAGCCAGGAAACTTAAAATGGGTCTTGGATGGGTCTTCCAGCAAAACATACAGCCACGGCATAATGAAGGGGTGACTTAAGATGAAGCACATCAAGGTCATGGAGAGGCCTAGCCGGTATCCAGACCTAAATCCTGTAGAAAATCTGAAGAGGGAGCTGAAGCTTCAAGTTGCCAAGCGACAGCCTCAAAACCTTAAGGATTTGGAGAGGATCTGCAAAGAGGAGGGGTCCAAAATTCCTCCTGAGTTTGCAAACCTGGTGATCAACTACAAGAAACCTCTGACCTCTGTACTTGCCAACAAGGGTTTCGCCACCAAGAACTTAGTAATGTTTTGATAGGGGGTCAAATACTTACTTCACTTAATGAATCTTTTGTTTTATGTGATTTTCTGTCTCTCCCTGTTAAAATAAACCTACCATTACAATTATAGACCGTTAATTTCTTTGTCAGTGGGTGAATTTACAAAATTAGTGAGGGATCAAATAATAATTTCCTCCACGTATGTTGTGTAAAGTACCTTTGATTGGTCGTCAAGATTAGAAAAGCACTATATAAATACAAACCATTTACATATTTTGTAGTTCTATAAAAGATTCCTGTGATTAAGGACTTTGAATTGTGGAGGGCAGCATTACACACCTTATTATTGGAGGGATGAAGCCCCCAGAACGTGGATTTCCATATAAACACTGCTACTTTACTGATAATTGCATTTCTATGGTATTTGTCTCACAGTAAATCAGTACTTTTGACATCACTCACATTTCCGACTTCCAATGTAAATGTAACTCAGCATCTCTCAACATGACTCATGCATCTGGGTATTTTAATGACAGTCCCCCAAAAAAGCACTGCACAACAGGCACCAAATGGAAATCACAGGTTTTGTCAACTTTAACACTTTTATGGTACACTTCAGTGTTTTGACTCTTCATATCTCCTCAGGTGGATTTTCTGACACTGATCTGATTGATGTTGGTAAAGATGACACCTACAAGCCTGACAAAGGCAAAGGTAAATTAGACTTGTATAGAACATCTGTTTGTAAGTCAATGACACCCTTGTTATTCGAGAAGAGTGACAAGTGTGACACTTGTGTGTTCTTGTTTCCACAGGTGGACACTCACGTGGCGACAGTGATCTGATTAACCATCATGATGACAACAGCGGTTTGTTGGTTTTCTCTGTCTCTGATGGGTCTTTATTAATATGTGTCTGCCTCAGCTTACCATGTATCTGTGTGTGTGTATTTGCCCAGAGACCACAGCGGAGGTGGGCACCATTGCAGGGATTGTTAGTGCCGTTGCCATGGCACTGATGGGTGCCATCACCAGTTACATCTCTTATCAGAAGAAGAAGCTGTGCTTCAGCATCCAGCGTAAGACTTTTACATTACACTTTTAGACGAATCACTCCCTGACCTCACCAGTGTGTGTGTGTGTGTGTGTGTGCGCTAGCTTAACTATACTGTCTGAGTCATTACATCAAGTCAACTTAAGGCAGGGTGAGCATATCACGATATAACTACTTCATATCGATCGATATCAATAATTATTGAACATTTTTCATGATGAATGAAGAGTAAAAAATAATTTTTTTTTTAACTTAAACACTTTTATTCTCCCCGTGTGTGCGTGGGTTCTCTCCGGGTACTCCGGCTTCCTCCCACAGTCCAAAAACATGCAATGTGGGGATAGGTAAATTGGACACTCCAAATTGACCATAGGAGTGAGTGTGAGAGTGAATGGTTGTTTGTCTCTATCTGTGTGTGGCCCTGCGATGGACTGGCGAACTGTCCAGGGTGTACCCCGCCTATCGCCCGATGTAGCTGAGATTGTCACAGCACCCCCCGCGACCCTCTGGCAGAGGATAAAAGCGGTAGATGAAGACTGACTGACTTTTATTCTAAACTTCTCAACTATGCTGACTGGAAGCATGTCCTTGGCTCTGTGATAAGCCGCTGCTTCAGTGATGTCTTTGTAACGTTTAGATATTTTATCATACAACGTTGTTGCAGAACACCTCAACAGGGCGGTCTGCGTATGATGCAGATGATGTTGAGTGTCACACCGTACAACGTGTAATCCAGAGGGTGTGCGCGACGAAGATGGTAGAATAGGTTTGTTGATAATAAGTAATAAGCTCTTGGTGGGTACGGTCATCTGGCGTCATTTGTAGGCGAATGTAAGGTTCATGCAACCAAACCTGCTTTGTCTACTTTTGTAGCATTTTTTTTTTGTTTTTTTCCTCACAAAGTTGACTTTATCGAACGTTTTTTCTATTTATATCACGGAAGTGTCTATCACGATACATATCGTTATCGTATTATCGCCCAGCCCTAGTAGTCAGTTTTATTTATATAACCCAACATCACAAACACAATTTGCCTCAAAGGGCTTTAAAGTCTGTACAGCAAGTGACACCCTCGATCCTTAGACCCTCACATTGAGTGAGGAAAAACCCTTGTACAGGGGAAAAATGAAACACCAAATTTATAAAAAGAGGAAAGAGAAGAAGATAGGGACCAGAGACGTCAAGCTTTGTAGGGGGTGACACTTTTCTGTTACTCAATCAGCTGACTTGTTGTCGGTGGAGTCGGTCTAGCTCCACCCTGACCGTACCATTTTACTTTGGTACCCCAAGGTAAGGGTGCCAAAAATGGCAGGATTGGGGCGGTTATTTTCGTAGTATTCCTAATTTAGTGTGAATAGTTTGTTCACCCCATCAGACCTGATGAAAGTTTTATTTTTCAGCTGGTTTAGTTCTCGTTCACAAAGACAAATCTCCAATGTACTATAAATATTAACCAAAAGTGAATAGTCTATTTCATCAAATCTGTGCTCTGAATTTTAGCTAATGTTATTTCTTGAAATGAATACTTTCTTACACTAAGCCACTAACTGCAGAGGAGAGATTCAACTTCCTGTTTACACTGGCACACACATGCCCAATGCACTTAAATGGTCATGTGACACAGATCACTTTAGATAAGGAGGAAATGCACTGATCTATTTTTATGTCAAAGGGTTCAAGCAACCATGTTGCAAGAATCCTATTGTAATCGTAAGGATTATACTTCTTCTTCTTCTTCACCAAAGTAAATCGCGTTTTTGAGGCCCTGAACATGCCCCAAAACTCACCAATTTTTGCAACCGCATCACACCTGGTGTAAAATTAAGTTTATTTGTGTTTCGGGGAATGTGCGTTAAAAAATGAAAGTGGGTGGGGCAAATAACTGCTCCACCCCCTAAAACCTAAGCTCTAAAACGAACAGGAAAGCCGCCATCACCAAGTATCATGGCATATGAGAAAGGGGGCGTCAAAGTTGGTGAAAATTTAAATTTTTCGCCACAGGCAACAAAACTCTTATAACTTTGTGATAGAAGGTCCCATCCCAACCAAATTTACTAGGGTTGATGATGGACCATGGCTGAAAAGTCTATGCAAAAACTGTACATTTTGAAAACAGCGCCTCCTGGTGGTAACAAAAAATACATAAAATACACAATTTTGGTAATAACTTTTACAGAGTTCATCTTATGAAACTCAAAATTAGTGAAAACATTCAAAACATATGGTAGATGATGCGTGCTTAATATGATAACAAATCGTTCAATGGTGTTGCCATGGCAACACTGCAGGTCAGATATTTGTGACATAAAAACAAACTGCTACAACTTTGCGAATCTGAGTCCAATCTGAACCAAACTTGCTAGGATTGATGATAGTCCGGCCCTGAAGACGCCTATATGAAAATATTCACTTTCAAAAACAGCGCCCCCTGGTGACGGCAGACACTATGACGTCTGGTATTTGAACAAACTTGTCGTAGAGCTTTCATGGGATCACCTTTAAACTTGGTGAGGTCACTGTGGACAAGTTGAGGATCTAAAGTTGCTAAAAACTTTTCCATAAGTATCATGGCGTACAAGATAGGGGGCGCCAAAGTTGGCGTTCATTCATATTTTTCACAACAAAAGGCGAAACTCTTCAAACCCCTTAAACTTGTCCTCCTGTTCCTTAGGTCGGGGCGGTCAAAAAAGTCAGTGCAGCCTAAGCTCTAAAACGAACAGGAAAGCCGCCGTCTTGGATTGAAAGTACATTTTCTGCCGATTTTGGCCATTTCACACCAATGGTATTTGAACAAACTTGTCCTACATCTTTCATGGGATCACCTTCAAACTTGGTGAGGTCACTGTGGACAAGTTGAGGATCCAAAGGTATCAAAATCTTTTCAATAAGTATCATGGCGTACAAGAAAAAGGGCGGCAAAGTTGGCGAAAATCACGATTCTTCGCAACACACAACAAACTCGTATAACTATTGCGACGGAAGGTCAGATCATAACCAAACTTGTGACAATCGATGATGGGCACCTGCTGAAGATGTCTATGCAAAAATGTCTATGCGGGGGTGGAGTGGCTCAGTGGTAAAGACCCTACCCTGTGTGCGAAAGACATCATGGTCGCAAGTTCGATTCCACCCCTGGCTGATTGTACTCAATTCCATTGTAAGTCGCTTTGGATAAAAGCGTCTGCTAAATGACATGTAATGTAATGTAATGCAAAAACTGTACATTTTGAAAACAGCGCCTCCTGGTGGTAACAGAAAATACAACAAATTCACAATTTCACTTATAACTTTTACAGAGTTCATCGTATCAAACTCAAAATCGGTGAAAAGATTCAAAACACAAGGTAGATGATGTGTGCTGAATATGATAACAAATCGTTCATCGGTGTTGCCATGGCAACACTGCAAAGGATTCACTCAACTGAGTGGTTCGTCCGTGCAGTACATTTTTTTCGCCACATGATGGAGGCAGCTGCCTACAAATCTATCAAATCGACCATTTAAGGTTTTACATGCTGCTCTAACAGCGATTGTTGTATCCACTTGAAACTTGATATGTGAGACCTCAGACCCGTCCGGAACATGTCTGTATAGGATGACCTCCCTACAGGAAGTAGAACTCCCGAAACAGGAAGTAAAGTCTAACATTGTCCAATCTTCACAAAACTTGATATGTGAGTCAAGGGACCGTCCTTGAACACGTTTACGGACACACCTTTCACCCAACATGAAGTCGGCCATTTTAAACAGGAAGTGCCCTCTAACTTAGCACAGGGACGCTGAAAATAGTCCGAGCTGAAAATAACTAGTACCGCAAGTGGTGAATGAACGGGAGATGAGCTAGAGGACTCGCGCGGCAACGTGGGCACACGGAGACTCGCAAGCCCTCAAGCTCGAACCCGTTCATTACCGCTTGCGGTACTAGTTATTTTTAAGTTTATAGTACGTAGTTTCAACTGCTGCAAAACATCACTACCAACTAAACTAAGTAGTTATTTAGTGAATTACTTACCAATCAATAACCGCCGGTCTAAACAGTGTGAAAACTGTCAATCATAGATATGACCACTTAACATAAATAACACGGGCTAGTGAGTGATGTCGTAAGGGGAAACATCTATGTGCAAGAACAGGTGTTCATGTCTCTTAACAGTGTTTCCAGTGAAAACATCAATAACATCAGTTGTAGGTGTGATGGTAAAAGCAGTAAATACAGTTAGTAACCACAGTAACTAGTAGTGGGGATTAAAGTTATAGCAACAGTATCGTGCAGTATGCTGATGATGCACCATTCTTTTCACAGAGAGCCTGAACACTGATATGGTGAAGGCTGAGAACCCTGACGCTGTGGTGGCTACAGAACCACAAGGTAAATGCATACACACACACATTTAACATTGATATGTTAAATATTTAAATGTCTGATGCAGCAGACTTGCTCATATAGAAGCCTTTTAAAAAGGCTGATTTCCTGCTGACATTTATTTCCTGATTCTTGTTTACTGTTTGACAGTGTTGTGCAGGTGTTGTTGTTTATTCATCAGATGTCTGATTGTATTTTGTCTCTGCAGTCCAGCAGACTCTACTGGAATCTTCTAACGCTGAGCCTCCCACTGAAGAGAACGCTGTGTAAACACATACACAGCAACATCAAAGGTCACACACACCTAAATCCACCACCCCTCTACACACACACACACACACACACACACACACACACTCACTCACACACAGACACACATGGCTATGCTACAGTGTGTTATGCAGCATGCTCCACATTTATCCTGCACCTCTGCTGCCAGGAGTTGTAGTTCTTGTAAACTGACTGTGAACACGGATGTTTTCTATGTTCTCCTGTAAACTTGGCCAACAGTGTATCAGCAGTTGCCAAATGTATGTGTATATAGTCATGTTTTGTTTACTTTTTAACCACACTGTTCGTTTACAGTTGCCCAGCATGTGATTTCTCTGCTCAAGCATCAGACACTGTTGGGACAGGAAGAAAATGGGAAAAACTGGAATGAGCATTGTCGATGTGAATTAAGATTGTGTGTTCATCAGTGAGTGCACAAACAGGGGGCGCTGTGCATACTGTTTCTCCCTCTCCCTTATAACTTATTATTTGTGTCAAAACAATAACATCACAGAATGTGTCTGTGAATGAAGAACATTTAAGTGAGGTCCGAACAATTCTAAAGCTGCAATCAACGATTGTTTTAGAATTGATTCATCGGTTGCTATTTTGTCAGATAATGGATTAGTTGTTTGGTCTATAAAAGATCAGAAAACTGTGAATAATGTCAATAAGTGTTTTCAAAACCTCAAAAACAACAATGTCCTCTAATGTCAAACCTAGATACTCAGTTTTTCTGTGTTCTTAGGTTTAGATAATCAAAGAAAATCAGATATTAATCACATTCAAGGAGTTGAACAATCAGAGAACAGATTTTTATTTAAAAACAAAATAAAACTTGATTATTTGATTTACTGTTGCAGCCTTATAGCACCTAATTATGAAAGGGCAGGTTTATTAAATGTAAAAAAAAAAAGCCCAGTTTGTAGGTAATGTACTAATACATTATGACAGCAGCTGTTACTTTACATGCATCCCACACTTTTTACATATGGTGACCCACTTTTTAAGGATGAAGAGCAGATTTGTGCTTAATGTAGCGACATGCATAAACCTATTTATATGCATGTTATTCAAAACACAAACATCTAAAGTAAAAAGTTGGGAAAATTGCTCCTGATCAAAAAAAGATCTCATGTGACCCATCTGTGGGTCTCTGAACCAGTGTTTGGGAACCACTGCTCCAGAGGCGTTCCATCCATTAAAAGTAAGACTATTCTCTTAGAATGGAACATTTTATGTGTTATTATTATGAAGTTTTAACCAGTGCTAACAATAATACTAATTATCAGTCAAGTCACTGATTGTGGCTTAGTCCATTAATAAGGACAAGGTACATATTCATAGACCTGTAGTTACTGCAGGTAATCACAGGCTACATGCTACTTCACTGACCCTTGTCTTGTCTATATGATGAAACGTATCAAGTTGCCTTATTCAGATTTGGATCTCTGGATTTGGAACATCTTTTTTACTGTACATAGTTGTTGTTTGTCAGCCAGTTTAAATGACAATGGAGATTGTTTTGTTTTCTCAACATGTTGATGGTGAATTTGATAGGTAGTTAGTAGATTAATAGAGGGACGTACTTTATTGAATCGTACTGGAAAACAGTGAAGGATGTTAACGTCACACTTTAGAGTCACCACACTCATCGTAGCAGAAATATGAAGCTTGTAATTCACAACATGTTCTGTTCTCTCTCTCTTTCTCTGTGTGTGTGCGTGTGTGTGTGTGTGTGTGTGTGTGTGAAGAGACAGGAAATGTGTGCTAATAATTTGAGCTAACATTGTTTTTGACCGTGTTAGCACTGAGGTGCCAGTTAATGCAGAATCTTCATTCCCCTTGTGGCCATCATTTCCATCACTGTGGCATGTGCTGTACAAAGCTGCTGTGGGCAGGATCACGAGAATCCTTATAGTTCACTGTTCATCACTGTTTATTATTTGAGGTTTCTTTACAGTGTAGGCAGTCGCTGATGGTCATTTCAACATGACCATGCTTACCGCTTGCTGGTATACTGAATCAACAGATTATTCCATCAATTGATTTTTATTTTTCTTCTCTGGCGGCACGGGCATATTCCAAGATGACAGTGCCAGGATTCATCGGGCTCAAATAGTGAAGTGTGTGTGTGAGTGGATCAGGGAGCTAAAACCAGGTCTTAACCCACTCAAAATGTCCTTGAATCCTATGCTTTAGGAGTCAGAATGGCACTCACAAAGATACACATACAAGTACACACACTCTGCCAAACCTGTGCCAAAGTTGACTAAAATGTGATGCTCTGCCAAAACAAACAGGTTTTAATTTGAGGCATATTGATGTTTGCGGCGTTAAACTCTTTGATTTAATCAAAACAGTTGCTGTGAGGGCTAAAGAGTAGAGTGCTTAAGTGCTGACTGAGATTCTGTTACAGGATATGATGGGCTCTCCATAATGGCCACCATGGGAATAGGATTTGGAATCATTACGCATTTGGAGAATAAAGCTGAAATGTTGAAAGAAGAAGCAAATCCTACATTTTCATCTTTATGACGAGCACTTCAAACTACTTTATTTTCAAGATGCAGAAATGAAAAAAAAAGCCGTCTTGTCGTTTCTTGTTCCTGCCTCTTGTGTGGTGTTGATGGATTGAAACCTGACTGAAGTCAGACATTAGTGTGAATCTGCCTTTAAATACTGGCCTTGAAACTACAGGACTGTGCTGTAGCTGCGTAGATGACATTAGCAGCAGTAGTTTGTCGTGATGGTTGTACATATATTACTGTGAGCTGCTCTGTCTTTGTACTGATAACAAACGTGTGTGTGTGTGTGTGTGTGTGCCTGCTCTTTTTACTCTTTATACCCAGCTTAACTTTTCCTAATAACGTAGCTGAACTTTTTTCAAAGCGTGTTTGTTGTGTACCGCCGCACCAACACTTAGTTGTTTTCCTAAAACAGAAGATTCATTCACACTTTTCTATACTGTTTCATGTTTAGCCTCCTGGACACAAACCACTGTTGTTATGCTGCGTTCCATTTGTAGGCCGACCTTCCTGTCTGGGTTTGGCACGGCCCCAAGAACTCCACCTCACAACCTCCCAAGATTGCTGCCCCCATACGAGCACTGCTTTCACTGTTATTAGCAATAAATCAGTCGTTTCATTTTTATACACAGACGCATAGCTACGCTGTTTGTGTGCGTAAAACACCATGTAGAGGTTGTTTATCCACTGGTATTGCTAACAATGACCAGCCAGGGATAAGATTGTGTTCTGGATTTTTCCCAATTCTCTCTCGAAAGTGGTGAAATTGGAGGTGACGTCGCTCCCGACTTCAGATGCACAGTAAATGGAATGCTGCTTCAGCCATCGTTAACAAAAGTAGGCCTTAAACAGTACTGTGTACATGAGAAGTCGACTGTAAAACTAGTACGACATAAGTGCTGTTAACGTTAAAAGCCGCCATGGGAGCCGCTGTCATTGTGTGAGTTTCTGAATCGGAAATCCAAGTTCAGGAACGCTCCCTGACCTTGTGAACTGTTCTGTCTACAAATGGAACGTACCATTGTTATGTATGTCCTTCTATAGCACTGGACCCACAGTAACCCCACACACCGACGATTCTTTACAGCCCTATATTATCTCGTGTATATCTTGTGCAGCCACCATTACTGCGGTGTCATTTTGTAGTGACCGAGTTACCGAGTCAGGGAATGCACCCCCGAGTTCCTACTACAAATGAAACACACCATGACATGGCTGTAATTGACTAGCTTCCTTCTATATCTTGCTAAAGGCAGGCTTAGAAATACTGTGTGTACTACTTTACACTGTGTTTTGCTTGGATGAAAAACTATTTTGTACTCCGTGTCCATCGGCTTTGCAGATACTGAGAGAGTATGTGTTGTACGAGCTGTTTTACATACGTGACATCATAATGAGTAGCCCAGTCAGACCAAGTAGAGTCTCTAAAAGTAAGACGCCGCTATCATAGTTATGATTATTAGGAGGTTTTGTGTATTACCTGTAATTATTATGCCTTATTATTCTACACTGCACCACTGGGTGGAACGTGAGCATCGCACACGCAGAGACACAACAAACAACAACTGAATGTATTCAAACTCTTTGATTGTGCTTTAGCAAAAGCCCTTTGGCATGTTGCAGAACCAAAGATGACACAGACTGTCTTTGCTCTTTTATGTATTGGACTGGATTATGTGTTTGTGAAATGGAAGCAAGATTAAATCTGGAGCATAGGCTGTGTAGCTGTGTGTGTCAATCCAGGGGCTGGTGTGCGAATGTGTGTTGTTAAAATGCATCACAGCAGCGTGATGTGGGCCGTCACAACTGTCAGATGAGTTGTTGGCTCCTTCGAATGCTGCCGACGTTTGCTTGTTCACTTATTATAGTGTTAATAGGAGAAGAAGAAGAAGGGGAACCCATGAGTTGTGTGGGCTGGACCATCTCATGTCACACATGCGCATGACTTCTGAGTATTCGACAGAGTCATAATGAAAATGATAATTTATTCCATTTATAAAGCACTTTGTATTTGTAAACAAGTCTCTTAACACCTTTATTAGTCATAAAAAATAAGAAATACTTTTCAATTATCTTTCAAAAACCTGTTTAAAACTAAAAATTGTATTATTATTTACAACCTGAATTCACCTTTTATACGCACATTTGTCCACTACCTAAAACTAATTTTAAGTAACTATAATTTGACATCTTAATCAAGAAATTAAAGTCAATTTGAAAATTCATGGATAAAAATAATTATATTTTGGTTAAAGAGCTTCTACATACTAGTGTATTAACCATTAGAGAAACATAAACAATGATTTGATAATTACCAGCACTGTTCATGTAGAGCAGCTGTGGCTTTGGGTGGTGGTCGAATACATTTGTTAGACACTGTAAATGTTAATGATTGAAGTGATAACACACTAATACAAACTGTGGTGTGTGTGTGTGTGTGTGTGTGTGTGAAATAAATGACTGGCCCACTTCTGCAGTTCCCTCAAGTGCCTGTGCTGCACTTCCTCCCGCTGTAGTGCCTGCCTGTGTCTGTGCAGATACCCACAGTGCTCGCTTTTTTACTCACACACACACACACACACACACATGCTGTGTTACATATGCATCCAGTCAACGTGGTATTTGGAAAACACAAACAGTGGAGCAACATGTTTCTGGATAAAAACAAAACAATTCAACTCTGAAACAACCACGACAGAAGTGTTTGTATGAGTTCCAACTACAAATGTAGCATCACTCTGATGTTTAAAAAAACAAAACAGCCCGGCAGTGACTCGTTGTGGCTTCACACTTCCTGTCGCACAACACATACTTACCAGTACACTGCTCTCATACCCACACACGATGCATGCTTCTCTCTACTGTACACACTTACTCATATTTAGCCGCTGTTAAACTCTGTATGAATGTCTTTACAGCTTGAAGTGTAATAGTGAACTCTGCTTTTCTCTCTTACTCTCTCTAATAATGAATCATTCTCCTGCAACTGTATGTTATTATTAATATGAAATAAATAAACTGTTTGAAAAGACAAGACAGAGACTGGGTTGGTGATTTTCTTTTCCTTTTTTCTTTTAAAATGGAATGTGAGAAGTGGTTATTGCTCATTAGAGCTTAAAGGGATAGTTCTGGGTTTTCTGTATGTGGAAGTCATGCAAGGAAAAAAATATGTTCTCTACTGTATCTCACCACTTCACAGCCTGGGAACTAAAGCCTGACCCACACTTGAGGACAATTGGCCAAATTTTGGTCCTGATCTGGCCCCTCCCACAATCGTGGGCGTCTTCCGATTTTAGGCTGATTTGAACCGATGATCTAGTTTTAGCCTGTAGTGCGAGGGGTTAACAGACGTGATTTTAACATCATCGGACGCATCAGTCTTCCTGATTTCAAATCGTTAGTATTAAATGTGTTGGATATGTACGACAGAACAACGACCAGTGACCAATGACAGTCAGTTGAGCGGGAAACGGATGTTCCATACTTGTGTAGAACCGTAACCGTAACGACAATCCTGCATCGTCTCGTCTGTGCGTTCTCAGGAATCAAACATTGAACGTCGGTTACGAATGCATTGTGTTTACATTTTTAAAATCACATCAGATGTAAAAATCCTCTGGTGTGGGGCAGGCGTTACTCTCTCACACCAAAGTCTGTGGAAAAAGAAACCTGTGAACAACTGTTTCAAACTCAGAAGTCACAAAAATGACCAATTGAACTTAGTGATGGAGGCAGCAGAGGATCAACAACTCCTGTGTGCCGTGGATGTGAACTCTCAGATTTTCTCGATGGACTTTGGTGTGGGAGAGTGAGCAGTTTCCACACAGACACAAACTTCAGTTGCCAACAGGCAGCTTCAACTTAAGTGGATGTAGATCTTCTAAGAACGGTGGTTTATTGAGTTTCTCTTCCTCACACAATTGCACTCCAAAAAACCCAAACTATCACTTCAATGGAACATAATTAGACAAGTTATTGACATAAGAAGACACAACTCAGCACTCTCACAACGCTTCCACAAGTACACAGTGATTTACATTACAAATATATATTAAGTGGTTTGGCAGTAACAGAACAACAAGGGACATTTTGACACATAAAGGCAACATGATGATAAATACAGAGGAGCAGTGACGGAGAGGAGGACGATGAGGTCACTTCCTGTTTGTCGCTCCATGCAACACTCGTGGGAAATCAGTGAGGGATGAGAATGAAGTAAAAGAAAAAAAGTCCTCCTGTGGAATACTGGGAGGGTTTCAGTGGGAGGAACCCTCACGAAATACTGTAACATCATCATTCTTCTCATTCAGATTGTGGGATGTGTTTGTATTTGCTTTGTTTGAAGAATAAAGAATGAAATAAAAACAACAACTACAGTGTAGAAGACAGCTGTGACTCTGACACACATACGTGAGTGCACGACATGAAGCTTGAGCTAACGATGTGTGGACGTCTTTAATCACCAACTTACCGGGACTCTTTTCAGACACAGAAGAAAAGAAGGTGTGCAACTGGATTTTCCTCTTTTTCGTGTTGTTGATCATTAATGTTCACCCTTTCACTGCTTCTTCTTTGAGCCTAATGTATGCCAACAGTTATTTTACACACATTTCTCTGTCCATTACAACAGCAGAGAAGCACAAACATCTCAAAAGAAAACTTTCACGAGTCCTAAGAATATCCAGATATTATTTATAAGCCATTCTGTGCAGCCTTAAGTCAAAGCATCACCAAATGTAAGATGAGCTTCCCCCTCCCTCACACAGGAGGCAGACAGGAAGTCCCCTCGGCTGCATTCACATATGTGTGACCGAGTTCTTTAACCGCCGACGTGAGCCTCAGCTTCCTGCAGAGTTACAAAATAAAAGAGCCCTGAGACTTTGATGTAAAACATTCACACTGGTTTTTTTTTCCTTCACTGAGCTCAGTGTCTGTGCTGACTTTTAATAATATAAATAAGAAGCACAGATACTGTACATCACTGTTGCTCATGTCAGACTCTGCTTTTAATACTTTTACTTTGGAATCTTAATATAAATGTAACAAACCTCTCCTTTTATTGTAAATGTTGTAATTTAGTGATAAAAACGGGGGAGTGACAGACAGTGTGTGTGTGTGTGTGTGTGTCTCAGACGGCAGTGTGTAGAGGCGTCCCTGCAGCGTGTGTGTTGGCAGGAGAGTGTTCAGTGGAGGACAGGGAGTGGGACGACGTCTCTCTCTGCAGCTCGTCCACTCTCCTCTGCAGTTCAGCTCTGAGGAACAGCAGCTCCTTCAGGGTCTGGTGCACTGGCACCTGGGAGACACACACACACACACACACACACACACGTACAAGGACACATCATTGACATTGTGCATTCCCCTTAACCTTAGCCATCACAACTAAGTGCCTACCTTTAACCCTTATCCTAACCTAAACCAGAGTCTAACCCTAACAGGAACACACACTTGCACACTCACATTATTATTATTGTTATTATTATTATTGATAATAATAATAATAATAATAATAATACTATAATATAATATATAATAATATAATCACTACTACATTATTCATCTTAGATTATTATTAATGGGGCCCTGAAGCCACATAACATCTCAATAGGGCCCCTCAATCATTCACCCCTGATATCTGCACGGGGCCCACGGGGGTCAAATAGCGAAGGTTAAGTTTATTCCTCTTTTCTCGTTATCATTATTCTGTTCATTTACTCTTACATGTAAATAATATCACTGCAAAATAAAATACTCAGATGTCCACTCTCGGTTAAAACATGACATTTCAATGCTATTTTTCAGTTTCTGAGGCATAACAACGTTGATCTCCACACATTTGTCGTGATGTAAGTGGTGATTTGGGTCATGATAGTTTTGCTGTGCAAACACCGCTGCACTTCAGTGTACCTGCGGTCTCATGCGAGGGTTCCAGCGGGCGTAGTAACTGGTCCACAGCTCCAGGTGTCGGCAGGAAACCAGAGGATACAGAACATGGTGCTCGTAGTCCACATAGAAAGGGTTGGTGAAGTCCTCAGGTTGACTGTCAGGAGGCAACGTCACACACAGTCACACACAGTCACACACAGTCACACACAGTCACACACAGTCACACAGAGACTCAAAGGAAAGCCTTGTCTCTGGGAAATGTATTCATTTTTTTGCCTTAAAAGAAAAGTTATCACTAGAGAAAATATCTGGTTTAAGAAAATAGATCTGACTTTGTCGTCATAACATATTACAGCTTAATTTAAGCTTCCAATACAAGTAAAATTCACAATCCTGAATGGGTGACATTTTGAACAAAGTATTCTTAAAGTCAGCTTAATGAGGAAGACTCATTAGCCCAACCCACTCATTTTTAGTAAACATTACTTATTTGATCATTTCTTTGCTTGTGATAAGTACAACTTTCTTTTTTTCCCCTCGTTTTAAGACACGTTACAGTTTGAAAGTGGGTGTATCTTTAAAAGGTAGTTTTGTATTGTTTTTGTTCATTTTCTTAAAACGAGAGCTGTTTTTACAGTGTACCTGTTTATGTAGGACCACAGAGACACGGTGTTGGTCTGCACCTCCTGCACACAACAGAGCAGCGTTACATGACACAGAGACACAGTACGCACCTAGAACCTAGAACCTGTCATGACATAGGCAGACAACCTCTGCCAGCGTGGACACACGGATAAAAGGATTTCATCCATTTGGTAAAAGTCTCTCCTCACACGATCTACACCTGCTTAAGGGGCAGTTTACATGCAGCACCCAAAATGCATGAAACACTTGTGGAGGTTTTCAAATGAGGTGCATGAGGGAACCTTGCTAAGGAACCAACAACTGAGCTGTTGAGATGAAAAGCCATTCAGGTGTTTCAATCAGGCTTTGGGCGAGACTCCTCATCTACAGTGAAGGGCAATCTTCACACTTCAGCATACAGAGACATTTTAGACAACGCTGTGGCAGCAGTTTGAAAAAGGCCCATTTCTATTCCAACATGAGCAAGGACTATAAAGACATGGTTAGATGAGTTTGGTGTGGAAGAACTTGACCTCAACCTCATCATGCCAGACCTCATAACTGCTCTACAGAATGAATGGACACAAATTCCCATAGAAAAACTTCATTTAAGTACTGTATATGTATTTGAATACGTATTGTATGATATTGTAGGCTAAAGCTGGTGTAGATTTTATTAGGAGAGCCTTTTGTTATGCGGTTAAAATCTGCCACTACAGTAAAAAAACAAGAACTGTCACTTTAATCTGACAGAGGAATGGTACATGCCTTGGCTGCTCTCTCCTCCTCACTGTTATAAAGGAATGTACCAAAGAGACAGCTGTAGAGGTGGTCCAACACTGTGATCAGGAACAGCTCGTTGAACTCAAAGGCTGCTGGGAACTGTAGTCCAGAGGAGAGAAGTGATCACATGTAGTGAGTGGCATCATTTCCACTTAAAAACATCACACGTGATGCAGGAGCCTGACCTGTCGCGTCATCTGCCAAACACAGTCCATGAACTGGACGAAGAGTGGGGAGCGCTCCGAGTTAGCGTGGTTCTCATCACCGTGACCCACGCGCTGCAACAAAGGACACGACACTGTCAGCTCTGTGCACGTCTGCAACATCAACTCACCGTAAACAGCAGCTGTCTTATCAATACTGCGCACTGAAAACACAACACACTCATGTATTACTGAGAAACTTGGAGCAATCTCACCAAAGTGAAAAGCACTTCTGTCATATTTGTTTCACAGTAAACCAGTCGTACACAAAGTACTGTATAATGTTTCACCATAGACATGTTGCTATTCTGTTTGTGTACCAGGCACAGCCTTATTATACACTTGTATTGCTAACAAAGCGTAGCCCGAGATACTTTTTACTTTTTGAGTCATCTTCTGTCTATGTTAATGTCTTCCTTCTCAAATCTAGGACAATTATTGAACAACACCTGAACAACACTGAAGTTATTAATTACATTTCAGGAAGTACAAAGTTAGGTTTGGCTTAGTTAAGCTGTGATTCCACTAAGAGATACAATACAGTTCAGCTCATCACGCTAAAGTTTGGAACAGTAAACTCTGATCTGTCTCGCTTTACCAGTGTAAACGTGTGAAGGCTACATGGAGAAATTAGGTTTCAAATCATGTCAAATTCAACAACATTCCCTGGTCTGAGACACAGGGGCGTGTCCTCTGGACGAGCCAAACACACTATGCACTTTAGTGGGGACCAAAGTCCACAGATGAAGCTGTTTGTCTGTGTTTGTGCAGAATAAAAACGTAAATAAACCAGTATCAGACTTCATAGAGAAGCAATGTTCACATACTTTGGTCACAACTAAAGTGTGTATGTGAGTCCGTCTAAAGTCACTTATCTCACGTTGGCCGGGCAGTGCAAATGATGTGGCACATGTTTTTTGCGAGCTGGAAAAATGTCATACAATGACACAAATTTAGTTGATCAAAAAATAATGAGGTAATGTACTGAACTGAACCAAACTGAACCACTTAGTGGAAAAGGGGCTTAGTGAGATTTGGATGGAGAAATGTGTCCAGAGCCTTACTGCAGCAAACTTGTGTCCAAAACTGATCCACTCCTTCTCCACCAGAACCTGCAACACAAACATTCACACAATCACAGTGTCCAGATGGAAACATGAGCAGACATAGCTGACGATGTCGTGATGCAGTGTGTGTGTGTGTGTGTGACCTGGAATCCTCTGAGAGTGCGGTAGTAGCTGTCCAGCATCAGCATGGCCAGAGAGGTGAGCTGAGCCGTTCTGTCCCAGCCGTCACTGCAGTGAACCACCACCGACGACTTCCCGGACTCCAGCTTATCTGCTACTTTAGCTGCTCCGGCTAACAACAGCTGCACACAAGCCAACAACACTTCAGGATTTATATACACACACACACACAGATACATTTATTTATCTCATTAAGGCAATTCAGTTTCCACATGGAATTTGGGAGAGAACGAAGTGAGCACTATATTAAAATATTAAAAAGTGCAACGATGTAGAACCAAACTGGGCTAAAAACAAGGTTAAAAAAAAGAAATAACTAAAAATTCAGGAAATAAAGATTGCCGAGGCTAAAAAGATAGTTATAAATACCTAAACATATGTAGTGTAGTGTATAGAGTGTTCAGATCACTCATTTTGATTATTTTTGAGCAGCAGCTTATTAGTTCACCCCATGCCGTGACGTTGAAGTATTGCTTTTGGTGGCTCTGTCTGTCTGTCTGTCTGTCTGTCTGTCTGTCTGTCTGTCTGTCTGTGCGCGCGCTTCCGGACATAGGGGGAACTATGTAAGTGGTTTTATTCTAACAATTTTCTCTCAAATAGTTTTATCATAGGGAAAAAAAGATGTAGGATGCAGTGGTTTTGTGCAGAAAATAAATAAATTGAAAGTTAAACTTTTATGCTACAGGTGAAATATTTATAGTTGAGATGAAGCAGACCATTATATCAGCAAAAACAAATGACCTCAGCTAACTGCAGTGAGCAGATATATTCATCCATTCACCCAACTGATACAAAGACAGATATAACTCTTCATGGAATGTTTGTGTTGAATTTACCCGGATGTACTCCAGCCAGTGTGTCTGGTCAATAGCAGAGTGCCAGTGGGCTTCATCTATGGTGGGATAAACCACATCCTTCAGCTTCCGCAGCGACTCCCTCATCACATGTATGTTGGGGATTTCCAGAAAGTTCAGCTCCACGCTTGAGTAGAAGCTCTCGCTCTCATACCCTCCATCCTTCGCCTACAGCAGAGGCAGAGGATAAGCACTTACTACTGTTGTTCTTTTATATTAGATGAGACTTTATTGGTCCCACTTGTTACAACAGTAGGCTTGGGCCATTCATGTTCTTCCTCACCAAATACGTCAAACCATGTCTTTATTGCTTTGTGCACTTGGGCACAATAATGTTATAATAATAACAATAATAATAATAATGATGATGATGATGATGATGATAATAATAATAATATATTATAATAATAATATCTTTCATTTTCATTACAGTTAGCTTCGATTAAACAATGATCAGCTGAGTTATTAAAGAGGAAGACAATGAGTACAATGTGAAGCTGAGGAAAGAGGCAGAGAAACAAAGTAAATACACATGTAAGTATGTGCTACCTTGTTGGTGACTGCTACACTACTCTGCCGGGCATCAAAGATGGTGAGTTTGTGTGACTGTGCGTTTGCATCCATGATGATTTGGAGGAAGTGTTCATCCTCCTTACAGCGACGATCTGAAGGTCCAACTAAAGGCTGGCTGCATCGTACGATGGTGGCCTGAGACTCTGGGTGGATCCAGGACAAGACCTGCAGGAGGAGCAGAAGTGGGTAAAGACTACCAGCACCAGAGGAACACACAAACACAATAATGTCTTCAATAAGTATTTGAATCTTTCTGTGACTCTCAGACTGACCGGTATACGGTGCTTGGCTCTGAACATGGCCACTTGTTTGATGTCGTCGTCTGTTATGTTGGTGGGGACGACCAGGACGGAGGGATAAGTGTCACACAGTTCATAGCTGCTGTTAATCTTACTGATGGTCCAGCTCTCATTAGGAAGACCCTGCAAAACAAATCCAACCACAAGAAGGAAACTATGAAATCAGCTATTTCCAAATGGAATGGTCCAGTGTGTAGCAGAAAGTGAAGATAAAATCTGTGTCCTGAGAGTCAGTGTTGGTGCAGCGGCGCTGTTACCTGACGCCTGTACTCGGCTGTAGCGTCGTACACCTTCCAGCCATCCACAGGAAACTTCTCCTTGTACAGAAAGGCAAACAGAGGCTGCAAGAAAAGAGTCACAGGATGTGTGTTGTTTGTCCTAGTGCTTTATTAAGAAACAAAACTCAACCATGTATGACACAATATAAACTCCAACTCCAACTATATCATCAAATGTCTTACTCTCAGTCAAAGCTAAACATATAATATATGTACGATAAATGTAAAGAATTGTGATTTTGTTGTACTCGTGCAATCAAAGATATTCTTTTCTATTCTATTCTGTGTAAATAATGTTACTTCCTGTATTATATTAGCGGAGCTTTGCTACAAGAGACAGCAGGAGGATATAAATACACTCCTACTTCTACTGTTAATTGCAACTTCTGTCTTACTTATTTCATTTAATCAGTCGTACACATAGCACTGTTCAATTTCTATACATAGACATGTTGTTACACTGTTTGTGCGCACAAAATGCCCCGGAGCACGTTGTAAGTGACTGGAATCGCTAACAACGGCAATATATAATTCGCAACCATGTTTATTTCTGACTTCACTAATGGAATGCAGTCAACTCTGAGGCAACTTCCGTGATGTAAATGGATCTATGCAAAATTTGAACGCGCATCATGATAAAAACCCTTAGTCTAGGTCGATAGTGTTGAATTTCCCTAAGCGTGATATGCATGAATGGGGAGAAGCTACTGTAGTTCAACGACATTCAGTTCAGATTTTGTTCATTTTCTGACAAATTCAAAATGTAACTTGTCCTATAGGTACATTTTGAGAATTTCCCAACAAACAATACAACATATTGTGTGGTTCAGCAGTGAATACTCCAGAATGAATTTCCTTTTGAAAAGGTGCGATCTAGTGGTAACGCAAATGTATAATTGTTGTTTTTACCCAGAACTCTTAATACCCATAATTAATCAAATCACCCTAAAATTCAGGTCAGGTCGTCTATATTGAATGTGGATGGTAAAGCTCTTGATTTGGTAAACAGTTTGCCTGTAGAGAGCATTTCTGTTCATGTAACATCATTTTTCCACGAGCAATAAATACATACATACAACTGTAGGGTTCCATGGTCAGTATTCAGGAATAACTTTTCTCAGGATTTCGTAAAAGCGCCACTTAATGGTGACACAAAATGTACAAATTTAGGTTTTAACCATAATTAAGTAAACATTCTTTCATTTAAATTAAGCTTTCAGGGTGTGGTCTACATTTGCTTTACTCTAACATAATTAATTATATATATTATATAACTCTCTCTCTCTCTCTCTAGCGCCACCCATAGCGATCATGGTTGTTCTACACCCTGACATGCATGGGGAGAGCGGAAACCCATTCAGTGACAAAAGTTTATTCACCTAAAGACCCTAGCTTTAAAATAAGCCGCCTATTCACAGCATATTCACTCCCACATTTTGGCCTTAAAGCACAGTTTACAAACATGTAATCACATTAAATCAATATCGAAGACACAAAATATAAAACTGACCAGGTTGTGGGAGAGTGGGAAGGCATGTTTGGTGACAGCCTCCACCACATCTGGGTGGCTCTCCTCTCGTTTATAGGCAAACCTGGGACTCCTCATATCCTGATGCAGAGACACAAGATAGACGGAGAAAAGTCGCAAGACATGTTGGAAAACACATCAGTTCATGGAGCAGAGCAGTGTGTGTGTGTGTGTGTGTGTGTGTGTGTGTGTAAACGTGCTACCTTGCAGACCAGCTCAAGTCCCTTGGTGTTCTCTCCTTGTGTGGTTACACTGATGGTCTCCAGTCTGCTGATGGCTCCCAGGTTAACATCGAGAATGAACGGCGCCTCCTGCACGTACACAGACATTAACACACACATGCAGAAACTTCCACAACTGCTTCACATGTGATCAGATATTTTATATCACTCAATTTTTGTGAACAGGATGGTTTACATTTTTTTAAGGTTAAGGTTAAAACAAAGCTCATTATAAATGGTGTGGTTTTTTAAAAAGTATTTAAATTCAACAAAATTGCTGATTGTTCCCATCTATTCACAGTCATTACTGCGCTACCCAGGCCTAATATTTCTTTGGCTTTTTAATGTTAAATTAAGGATATTTACGTGTATCACAAACGATGAAATTGACTAGAAATTTGGTGAAAGGGCTATTAAGTGACTTTTTAAAATATATATTTATCGATTCCATGTATTTTTATTAGTTAACCAATATTGAATTCATAACATTTGGTGTATTTGACACATTTATTTAATACATATAAGCCTTCAAACCCACATATCAGCCTTCAAACCCAGGACAAGTCATCACAGACACCGTATCACAATCTCAGTCCATATCGCGTCTCATGTCATGACATGGATAAAATAGCAATAAATTGCCCTCTTCTTTTTACAGTTAGTTGACTGATTATTGTTACATTCATATGGTTAATCAATTATTTAAATGTGACAATAAGGCCTTGGTGTGGTACATTGCAAACACATGATGGACATGATATCACGTATGACACCATGAAGACAATCGAAATGGGAATTAAAAAATGAAATGAGTTATCATGACATAAAACCAATGATCCTAGACTAAACTGGACAAGTCTAAAAATGACAGACCCATCTGAAATCAATGATTTGGAGAATTGTGTCACCCCTACTTAACATCATTAACCAATGAGTGGTTTTTACACAGGAAGTTGAAGGTATAATAACACTGTGTCAATAATGCATGGTGGATACATTACCCTTTCCACACTGGTGAAGTAGAGCTTATAGTCTGTGATGGTCAGAGTCCCGTTAACTAGACCACTGAACGGACAGATATACATCACATCCTTCACTGCACATCACACACACACACACACACACACACACAGGCACAAAAACAAACAAGCATATTATAAATAAATCTTTCAAAATATGCGATGTGTGTGATATTGCTTGCGACATACAGTAACATAGAGTCATATATATACCTGTGGTCTGGAGGGTCTCTCCAGGCAGCAGAGGAACCTGGTTTGGGAACATTCTGACTTGTGACCCATATCTCAGAGCTGGAAGGTTCTGTACAAAAAACAGACACATCAGAAAGACAACAACAACAATAACAACAACAACATGTACATGCAGCAAATCATCATCACACAATCCTAAACTAACATCAGGGAGACTTGTTATTTGGGTGTCAAGCAAACACATCTTAAACACATGATGAAATGAGAAGTGGTGATGCTTGCATGAACAGAAAAATGTTCCTTAATTATGTTTGTTTTTTTCCTAAAACATGTTGTAGTATAATCTACAACAGACAAAGAAGGTCTGTTTGGATACCTTACACTGTATCATGGTGGTGAAATTCCCAAAAGATTATGAAAATGTATGAGTTTTTTTCCAAATAGGTATTATAGAAGAGACTAATAGAGTGTGTGTGTGGTGTATAATGGTGAAGTTATTGACTATTTGCTTTGTAGGTAATTTACAGATGGTTCACAGCCTGCTGTTCATACATTACACCTCGTTTAGATGAAAATGAGGTTGTAGCCGATTGTCCACCCTATTTAGGCAGGAAAAATACACCACTTGTACCATAACAATAACATTAACAACAACATGCGTTATTAATGCGTAGCCACACGCTCTGGCCTTCTGTTTAGACAACAAACTGGATAGGAGACTGAATGACTCACCATAGAGACACGACATATTAATAATTATTATTGATCCTACAGCACAATTCTTTTGTGAGTAAGTTCTAATATGAAATAATGTGAAAATATTAAGTGTTAACAGGACAGAAAATTAAGAACACTAACGCAACTGTGAAAGAGGCGTGGGTATAATCTGGGTTTGTTTTGCAGATTCTGGCACAGGGTCATGAATGAGAGCAGGACACAATGACATCATCAGAGGATAATTGAGATTATAGTCTGGATTGTGACACAGCCAACAGAATAATAAATCCTAATTGAACAATTTTGACAAATGTGAGTTTGCCATATAATTGTATATAGTAGAGCTTGAGTTCATTATTTACTGTAATACATTTTTAATGTGGTGAAGCACCACCATTTGACACCATCACATTATGAATTACTCTATATTACATCTAATGCAAGCCTGAGAACTTAGAAATATGACATGTTTCCAATTCCAACATGTATGTATTACATTTATTGCACAGATAATAGCACAATCAAAACAATACATTGTATCGTTATTGTTATTAAAAAATAAATAACAGCAAACTTTGTGTGTACTAGAAGCTGTATATATGAACTGAAAAAACAAGAACTATTCCCAAACTAAAGCCACTTTGTTAAACCTGCCAACAAAAGAAACAAGAGAAACTAGTGCTTTCTTGTTTGTTTTGTTTTTCTTCTTCTTTTTCTTTTTGATTTGGTCTGTGTTTTGCACACAAACGCCGCTGTATATGTGAACACAAATACATTTTGATTTGAGAACGATTAACAGTTCAGTAATTTTAGCTCCAAATATAATTTTGTCCACACTTTTTTCATTTATTACATTAAAAACTAGAATTACCACCTCATGTCATATACCGTCTCAACAGTTTGTATGAGGTGAAAACTTAAAGGAATTTAATTAGTCATCCTGTAGTACGAGGGTGGGGTAGCTCAGTGGTTAAGACCGGTACCCTGTGTGCAAAAGACATCATGGTCGCAAGTTCAACTCCACCCCTGGCAGGTTGTACTCAATTCCCTTTGGATAAAAGTGTCTGCTAAATGACATGTAATGTAGTGCAGAAACACTTCAGAAGAAGCAAATACCACCAACTTTCACCCACACAACACCAGACCCCAAGTAAAAATGGTCAAATTCCCTTTATGTTGATGATTGGTTCCATTAAAAGATATAGTCTTCAACATCATCTACTTCAGCTAGGTCCGAGTGAATGTTTGAGCTGCATTTGAAGATATTCACCAAAGGCAGAGTCATCAGGTCATGATTGAGATGGATCATTTCAAATATGCTTTTTTATTTGTTTTTATTATTATTGATTATCCATCAAATATTCAGACATTACTTATATTTTGTAATTTTGTAACAGTAATGCAGGGCTCTCAAAGAGTGGAGTTGAATGGCCCTAACCCTAACCCTACAGGATGCATTCAAAGACCCTGGTCTATTTCATCACTGATGTTGGGTCCACAGTGTGTGGAGCTAAGAGGATGGGCTTCAAGATGCATTCAAGAAAGGTTGTAAATAGAATCACTTGGGTTGCAACGATTGGCCGACATAATTAACTATGTCAATTATTAAAAGTCCATTGTTTTTTTATTGAGGCGTCTTCAACCTGTTCCTCTGGAACACTACGTGTGCTGGGGGCAGTAGTTTCTCCTTGTAAACAGCAACTATTATCTGAACCAACGAATAAGAATGAATGAGAAAACCTGCATATTAACCTGCTTATTACCTTATTACACGGCTTAGAAACAAAGTATTGACTTAAACGTTATCCACTTGATGTTGAAAAGGTCATATTACTTTCTCATAGTAAAATAGCATGTTATTTTATGTGGGGTTTGGAATGCAAAGGTGGTAATGTTCTCCACATACATGATATATGATTTAATATTAGAAATTCCATTGTGGCAGAGATGTCTATGACCCTAGCAGCAGTCTGTTACACTTAACTTGAGTCTTTTATATAGCAATAACAGACCGCTGCCACCTTCTGGTAATAGATGCACAACCAATTAGGAAGTCCTCAGAGTAGAAAGCATGTTCCTGCAATCTCAGATAAGACATTTTCTTTGTTTTATATCTTTCTACAATATAAAGATTTTTCGCATTAACTGATCAATGTTTTATAATCAAACAAATACTTGAATATTCATGCACATTCCTCGATGGATGGAGGGATGGACACGTAGGGATATTTGTTATATATCATTTAAAAAACAGTCAAATGTAACAGAAAACAGTGGAGTCTGATCACCTTTGTCTTTTTAATACCACTGTATCTTTAAAGATTTATTACCATTAAGTACCATTGTTTTGAAATACGTACTTGAAATCAACAAATGCAAATAATAAATGAACCAAAATGAAAATTATAGTCCTATGACTGTGAGTCTACATATGGGCCAAAACTATTGATTTCCCAGCATGCAACACAGCAGCTTCCTTCATATCAGATATTGAATTTGAATTGTTTGGAGAACAGTGCAGTGCAGGGAGAAGACAATGAGAAGAGGAGGAGGAGGAGGAGGAGGAGCGGAGGGTGAGACTGGCACATCAGGACAGACTGAAGAAGTGAGGAGACAGTGAAAGACTTGCCGAAGCATTGGAAGGATGCTCAGAATCACTGTCTCCATGGTAACAATGCCCTTCATCATGTAAATCCTGCTGTCAGGTAAAGCCAACAGCACAGAGTAAGAGAAAGGGAGAGAAAGGGAGAAAAAAAAGAGAGGAAAAAAGACATTTTAGATGTTATTCTACGTGCTGGTAACTGTTCCTGTCATCACTCTTCACTTCCTGTGGTGCGTGGAAAGAAAAGTCTCCATTTTAATGCAAGTTTTATAGGACAGTAAGGTAGTCTGTTCATATTCTGCAATTACATAACGCTGTGTTCCTTTTGAGATGACGAGTGGGCTTCCATTAAGTGTCACCAAATAGGTCCCACAGAAATTTCAGCTGAACTACATCAGTGCACTCTACTATCTTCAGAGGTCAACAATAGATTTTTAAAGAATCCAGAATTTAGAGCCTATCCTACGGAAGCGGAGAACTGCCTCAGGTGAGAACAACAATCTGAGCTTATACATATCTGAGGTTCCTCGTTACAACAAGAACATTTCTCGTTACAAGACAAAATGATTTGTTGTTAAATTGAGAACATGAATGCAAAAACAGAAACACAAATGCAAGTCATTTGGAAGTCAGCAGTGCGGTGTTTTTTATAGAAGGGTTAGGGTTAGGAACATGCTGAATAGAAGACAGGCAGTAGCATGAATTACTTTTACTGTGTACCTTTGGAGTAAGACAAGGTCAAAGTTGACTTTTCACAAGAAAAATTAGGTTATCATCAAAGTTAGACAAATGCTTAATCTTGTTCAGTTTAAGAGACTTCGGCTGAGGATCACTCCACACTTCTACTCGTGCATGTAGTACAAGTAGTACTAAGTCCAATGAAACTGAAAGCATAAAGTACAATACAAGAACAATACAAAACATTCCTTGTAATATTGAGAATGATCCTCATCACAACGAGAAGGTTACGACAACAAAATGATCTTGTTGTAACGAGAAATGGCTCAGATATCTCTCTCTCCGCTGTGGCAGGTCTACACTTCCATACTATCCCGATCACCACTAAAAGCCAATCCTTTCTTCTTTAGCCATTTTAAGAGAATTTGACCTGTTACTTTATGACTAATGCTGCTCTCAGTCAGACAGACAGACAGACAGACAGACAGACAGACAGACAAACATGACTCCCTTGGAGGAAGAAATTACAGCTGATGGATTGAAGTCCAGACACAGCACAAGAAGCAACAGTATAACACTTTGATAGAACTTTGAAAAGCTATAGCTGATGTACTCTACCACTGATTGTCATGGGAGGAACAGTGCAAGCATAAAATGGAGGTGCTGCAAATGTATATTTTCACTATGGTTCTTTGCTTATAAAAACAGAAACTGGAAAAGGAACTCCAAACAGCAACAAGAAACAACCACTGAAACCATATCAATATAAATAATTATTACACTATAAATGGGTTGATAAAACACTCATTACTGCACAATCAGTTTCTTAGATGGCAATATATCATAAGCTTAATATACAGTGTATTAATAATGTGATGTTTATGCATTTTGCAAACACACGGAAAGGTACGACACATTTTTTGCAAGAATTATCAACCTTTTTTAGTGTGTGCGTGTGTGTGTGTGTGTGAGCTGTAAGTAAGCCCAAATGAAGCCTTAAATAAGCCATACGTAGGCAAAGGTATATGTGAAACTGCCCTCAACAAAGGTGTGCAGAGGAACTTCATCCCCATCGTGTGACCCAACTGAGAGGCATTATAAAAGCGGGTGATCATGAAATATACATCTTATATTTTTAAAAGTCATGTCTTTGATTGTCATTGTTATTATGCTAGAACCTGGAACCACTTGTATAACATTACAATATTTGCACTGAGGGCAGGAATTACTATGACACTGACAATGCATCCTGCTGAGGATGGAGGGATTGTCATCAAAAAGTTAAATAAAACTGCATCTCTTACCCTGGAATTCAGCCTCTTGGACACCTGCAGATTAAACATACCCAGTACATATGATACACACACACACAAATACACACATACTTCATGTGAACTATAGTAAAAAATAATGGTTACTTTTACTGTGTGGCATTTTATCGCATCCCATTTAAACTGATTATTATAAAGTTAAGATAACATTCTTTAAATGACAATCATATGAGGTACTGACAGCACTGACTGCGTTGGGTAACGCCCCCCTGTGCGAAGAACCACTTTGAGACACGGAAGCTCGCTCTCAGTGAAAACATGGCTGCCAGTTTCATTCAAATTGATTTAAAATGGCACTAACTTTGGAAAAAGGCAGCAGTAGACTAGCAGCTTCTATGTCCCCGCAAGCTAAAAACACAGATTTTTTTCAAACGAACTTTGGTGCAGGAGAGTCAGCAGATAACAAAGTCCTTTTGAAAAACACTGTCTAACACTGAGATAAAGCCTTCTCAAGATAATTAAGACTTCAGTGGGGATAGATGTTATTACTGTGAGCCTTTTGTGAAGTGGCTAACATTTTTCCTTGCAGCCATGTTTTCAGTGAAGCAGTGCTGACTGTGTGTACCTCATACAACCACACTTCAAAACACCTGAGCGATGCAGGAACCGTACTGTATTTAGTGACACACAGGTGCAAACGCAAAAGAGCCCGAAGCAAAATGCACCAAAAACCTGCTACAGAGCGGCAAAGCAAACGCATTTCTGTGCAACATTAACAGAACCACATGTGAAGAAGTGAAGCAGGAGCCTGAACTAATACAGCAGGAGGGGAAATTACTCACTGAGGAGAATGACATTTGTTAAAACACAGTAATATCTGTCCATGAACTGTTTCTGAAAACAGACACACTGCTAATGATTTGTACTACAGTATATATGATGTTGTTTTTCGTGGCTGGAAGCGGACTAGTCAAAATCCCGGCTGCGGTTTGTGGTGCTGTTGAATTATGTTATATGTTGTACATATCAGGGCTGGGCAATATATGGATATTATATGTGTATTGCATTCACCTAATATCATTTTTTAAAAGGCTCTGGGTTTTTTTCGGGGTCTGTTTTTACCAATAAAACAACATTTTCTGTTCAGGAATGCAAGTAAATAACTATAATTTGACATTTTATTTAAGAAATAATATTGTGCTTCTGTTTTTTAGTAAGTTTGAAAATTCATGGACCACAATAATAATTACATTTACATTGCATTACATTTTAGCATTAAAAATCTAATTTGGTTAAAGAGCTTCTACATACTCGTGAATGAACCATTACAGAAACATAAAAAAATGATTTTGATAATTATCAACGCTGTTCATTTAGGGCAGCTGTGCCATAGACCTCTCTAGTATTTCCTCTCTGACCCAAACTCTTCATTCAGTAACAACATCTGACTTTCATGAGCTGGTGTGTGACTTGGTGGAGAAAAGCTGTGGCTATAAGAAGCGTAGAGAGAGAATGTACCAGCAGATCAACATTTAGCTTATCTATACAGTGACAGCAGCTGGGACACGGTGCATCACACAAAGCTCTGCACACACACACACACACACACATACACACATACTGCCATTTCTGACAGTCTTACCAAGAAATCTGGTCTTCTTCCATCCTATTAGTTACAAAACACAACCTGATCAGAAAAACCACTGTGTTTGTTCTTGTATGTTTAACTTTGTGAGGACCACAAAACGTATAAACCATAGGTACATTTTGGGAAAGTCGGGACATTGTGTCTGGGCCTCACAACTTCAAAGAACTTTTTGGGGGTTAAGCCCTGGTTTTAGGGTTAGGGCTAGAGTTAGGTTTAGGTTAAGCATTTCATTGTGATGGTAAACGTTAGCGTAAGGGGCTAGGGAATGCATTATGTCTCAGTAAGAATGCTGTGCAAGAACGTGTGTGTTTGTGTGTGTGTTTTAGCTACCTTGTTATCCCTGTTGCTGATGTCAGGTGGGACTGATCCTGAGATCTGACTGGAGATGGTAGCTGCTATCAGCTGTTTACACCACTCTACATGAGAACCTGATGAACTGAAAAGAGAAAGAAAAGAGCTCATGTACATTCATTGATGACCCCACTATTAATGTTTACATAAAACATCAATGTACAGATGCAAGTGCATGTACACTTCGCATAGCACGGTGCATTCTCACATAATTGGTGTTTTTGCTTCACTTTTGTGCAACATTAGCATTAGCAAGTACTTTAAGGTTATTTTCCTGCAGAACAGGTCTATACCTTGTCAATAATATTTGCGAGAGTGCAGTAATATTATTTGCTCACAACTTTTGACATAAATGTGACGCCATAATACACACACTCGGCTGCATCCCACAAACACACACACACACACACATTCAAATGCATCCACTTGAGGACTCATTCATGCTCATGCATAAAAAACACTGTTGTATGCTGTGAAACTGTTGAGAATTTGAAAAAAATACCGTGCATGTAACAAACTGGAACTGGAAAAAATACAATCACAACTCTGACATTTATAGACCCGAAAAGGAGAAAAAAAAAAACTAAATTTTATTGTTGTTTTACATTTCACTATTTATATTAGAAAATGTTAGAACGAGAGCAGATCATTTTAGTTATTACAATGTCTTACCTCTCTGTTGCACTAGATGGCATACATGTCTGATGTATTTTGTCCATTAGAATGTTTTTCAGTAAAGTTAATTCAAAAATCAAGAACTCAGTGTGTACATGACTGTGTACGACCAATTCCAGCAGAATAATAAGCTTAACATTTGCGCTGAAAAGAAAAATCTTGTATATCTGCAAAACAGAAGAACTGCTCAGATACATGATACTATCCTCTAAACTGACTCAATGTTTTCTTAAACGCATCAGAGAATGAAATATCGCGGTAACGTCGCGGTTAACGAACAGTGTGTCTGCTCACCTGTCCAGAGATTCAGCGACCGCTTCTACGTAGTTAGCCGAGCTCCAGGGCTTTCTGCTCGGCCCTGCTCCGTCCGCAGCTCCGGCAGCTCCGGCCTGTTTCTCCATCTGTCAGTGAGGAAGTGTTGACGACGAGGACGGTTCCTCTTTGGAGGATATAGAGAGATTAAACCAGTCTGTACTCACAGTGTGTGCGTGTGTCTTCAGTGTAAGAATATGTGTGTGTAAATGTGTGTGGAATGTGTTGCGTAGAGGCTTTTTTTCCCTCCTCACTCTCTTCTCTGTCTGTCTGACATCTCTTCCTCCCTCTATAGCTCCGCCCACTGATGCGAGGACAGTGCATAGATGTATTATAAGAACTGGAAAGAGCACCGCCCCCTGCCTCGAAGACATTTTTTTCCAGTGGCCACTCATGGTACCGCAACGAAAAATACTCTTGCGGCCCAAAAAGCAATTTTCCCATTGACCACAATAGTAAAAGAGACCAGTGGTGATTTTGGTCTGGATATACTGGTGGGGCCATGCAGGAAAATCGAATAATGCAATCCAAAAATACCACATATTACTTTCATACGCTCACAACAAAACACAGTGAGAGAGGGGACCACAGCACCTTTGACACAAAATGGCAGCTGAATAATGCCATCACACAAACAATGCCAATCTGATGACATATATTATCATATCAATAGCGCCACCAAATGGCAGCATTCAAAATCTCACAATATCAAATACTCAAGATTGAAACAACAACGTGACTACAATAACAACACAATGCATGACTCATGGCGTGAATGGTGCACACCCAATATACAAAGCCACCACACCCAATAGCAACACCTGTGCAGTGCCCGCCCTTGCATCAAATCAGCCAATGAGAAGTGCTCTGGGGCCCTGAAGTTCAGCTCTGGTGAGGATAATTACAGATAATTGCCCCCTGCTTATATACTACCCTTACGTTATTATAAAATGTGCAGGTTAAAGTGTGAAGCATCAGTGGACTTCATCAAACTGGTTGCACTGTAATGCGAACAGATTACAGTTAAATTAAAGGACCAGGTCTTTCATTAATCTGCTCTGTGACAGCACTTTGTAAAAGGTACTAAAGCAATACAGTTATGCTGTGTGTCCTTATACTTTTACACGTAACTGTCATATTTTTACTTTATTCTAATAATGACTTTCTTCTTTGTATCACTGTTGATATTTAATATTTAAATTGTCCTGCTTATGTGTATATTTTGCATTTATCTTCTTTTTGTTGATATATTTAAAATGTCTGAGACTGTGCTGCTGTTTCACAAACATCTCCTGATTCTGATAGAGAGAGTAAGAAAGGAAAGGACTGGAAGAAAGAAGGAGAGAGAAGGGAAGCCATAAAGGAGACAGAATTAAAGCAGGGATGAAAGAAGTAAAGAATGAACAAAAAGAGGCAACTGAAAGAAAAGGACAGCAATGAGAGAAGGGATGGAGGAAATAAAGAAAAAGGGAATGGAAAGAAAGAATCAATAGAAAGAAGGGACTGAACAAGGGAAGGAGAGAAAAGAGAGGGAAAGAAGGAAACAAAGAAAAAAGAAAGGATGGAAGGAAAGGGAAAAGAAAAGCAATAAAGGATGGAAAGAGAGGACTGAAAGGAGAACAGAAAAGAAAGAAAACGTAAACCTCATCCAGTCCAGTCAGTCAGTTAAATCCAGTCCATGTGTTTTGCTGCTGGTGTATGTGAACACATGAAAACACGTCCTCTCCTCTATTATTAGCATTAAACTTAGAATGTCTCTAAAACTTACAAGTTGGACAGGTTGTTCCCCTCTAAACTTTGCTTTCACTGTGTTTTTCTCTTGACCACCTTTGCTCCTTATAAACCAGGGGTGCCAAACGTACGGCCCGTGGGCCAGAACCGACCCACCAGAGGGGGGTCGGTTCACTTACATTTTTCACTTCCAGATACCTGACTAAATGTTTTGGGCCTTAAATTGCATTGCACACGTGTAAATGGTAAACTTAGGCATAATATTGTTGAAATTGCACTTATTTTTCTCCAAAATTGTCAGGATGTTCATAATATGTTACTTCATTAAATGAAAAGCAAAGGGAAAAATGTGGAATTTGTGTTGTTTACAGGTTATTATGCTATTATGAGATCACATTGCACTGTATGTGGCCCCATTAGGTGAAGCTTCATCTTGATGAAATTACTTTTTTATTTTAGTTACATCGCTGCAATGTGCACCTAAAAAGTAATATATATTTACTGAGTTGAAAAAAATAACACGTTATCAAAGATAGTGGAACATTTATGAAGACATGTGGGATCTCTTTATTTCCTCTTTAAATCAGAGATGTTGGCAATTACAGTTAAAACCAGAAGTTTACATACACTATATAAAAAGACACATGTGCTTTTTTTCTCACTGTCTGACATGAAATCAGAATGCCAGAATAATGAGAGAAATATTTCTTTACTTTCTTCAAAGTCAGAAGTTTACATACACTAATATTATTATGCCTTTAAACAATTTGGGAAAGGCCAAATGAAGATGTCTTGTCTTTGGAAGCTTCTGACAACATTTGAGTTAATTAGAGACACACCGGTAGATGTATTTTAAGGCACACCTGAAACACACTGCTTCTTTGTGTAACATCAGGGGAAAGTCAAAAGAAATCAGCCAAGATATCAGGAAGAGAATTGTGGACTTGCACAAGTCTGGTTCATCAAATATATGAAAGACTTTTTTTTCCTCTCTTTTAATACTTATTTTTTCAAGTATTTATTTTTTGTCATTTAGAGGTAGTTTGTGTCTTCAAAGACAATACAATCAATATTAATTAGTTAAAGTGTCTTATGCATTTGACGTCATTGTTTTGTCACAACAAAAGTCTTGACTTCATAAATTGAGAGATAAATCAGTTAACATGCAACTTTTATGCAGGAAGAAAGTTGCACCATGAAAAACGACAAAAAGAAAATGAAGAAACGACACGTGAACGGACAGAAATACTTAAATTAATTTAATCAGTAATATTTACATAACAGGAGGCACCCAACAAACTGTGGAGACATAACATGATTAAAAGAAATACATTAGAAATGCTCTTTGATTGCACCTTTTTGGAAAAACTTACATCGTTTAAAACCAAAAAGATCATGAACCACATTTCATGTGTATTTATTAAAAAACAAGGTCAGCAATTATTATGAAACAAAAGCCCTCAAACCAAAATCCCCTATGTTAAGAGTCAAACTGAAATGAACAGATCCATTAGTACAGAGTGAATCTACAAACCAAAGAGCCATCAGAGAACTAAGAGGAAGATGAAGAGGGTGTGTGACATGTCGACAGTATCTAGAAGCTTCTGCTTTTTCATCGCGCGTCAACAAGTACGAACCAAAACAATGCCCTCAAAAAAAAGAAAAGAGAATCCACAATAATATACAAACACGCTCTGAACCAACATTACTTTCCATTGTTTTTTTTTTGTTTTTTTTTAAAAACTGTCAGGTTTTACAATTCACAAAATAATTGTATTTTACAACAATAGAACATTTGACAGTAAAATAGGTTCTGATTGAGGTAATTACATCATGGTGCTTGTACTAAGTAAAAAATATAGATTTTCTTCTTCTTCTGTTTTCCCCTAAAAAATACAACCACCTTACCTGACCCACTCTGATGTCTGCCACTTATTAAATGTTTTGTCTTTGAAATGTGAACATGGCGGTTATCTGCCCATAGGTTGGAGGTTTGACTTTAGCTAATTTTCTTATATTCAAGCCTGGTGATGGTGGAGAGCTGCATGTTGTGGCCACATCGTTCGCAGTATGAATGTTTCAAGCAGCAAGTTTACAAAGTGAATGCACAGAAGCAAGTAAATGCACATTTTGTGTTGGCTGGGCCAGGTGGCGCAAACAGCCCAACACATTTTCATGTCATTTACTCCATTTGCTGGAGTGGAAAAATGTCTTAAACTTCGCCTCATACAACGGCGCTAGAACTAATAAGCATTGAGATTCTCCGACTGATGTCACGTGATGACGTCACATCTAGAGGAAAAACATATCATGTCTATGTGTGTTCATATGCCGAGAGATTTTATCATACATATACTCACTGAACTGTGAAGGTTTTTGGGTTTTTTTTTTTTTTTTTTAAAAAGGGCCTATATGTATCATGATCATTTGAATGATCACACATGATCATGATCATTTGAAATCTGGGAACTCTGAACACAGACCCTGTTTAGAGAAACACTGGTGCCAAAGACCTAGAGTTGGACGAGCAGTTGTGACGACACACACCAACACAACAGTTCCATCCCAACATTAAGATGAGTAGGTAGTATTCGAGTGGAATGTTTCTAAAATATTCACAAGGTGCAATGTTTTTGCTGAGATTACAAATACGGTGGAGCCCATTCAAGTTCATGTTGTAAGTGTAGTTGTGTCGAATTTGTCCTCAATGTTCCTTGCATTATGCTGGCATTGCTGCTGCATAGCAACAGTGTTCTCAACACTTTACCATTCACCAATAAATGAAAAATATCATATTTTTAGAAGCAGTAGCTCGACCCCCAATTGCATCATCTGGGTATGTCAGTTCGAAATTTGATTTAGACAAACATGTTTACATTTATTTTAAAAGCCTGGTTTTAGTTGGAATAACTAATAACTTTTCCTAATGTCATGAATTTAAGCCCTTCTGTTGTTGAGCAAAGGTCACATTTCAAAGGGGCAGTCAAAGCACGAGCTAATCAAATCAAATTATGCTCACAAAGACAAAGCTGTTCTAACTGGTTGTCTGCGTTTCTGCCGGATAAAAAGCATCCAACAATGGCGACATTAGTAGCTTTTCCTGATAGACACTAGCCTGGTAACTTCCAGAAGCTGCCTTCAGCACCCGACACCAAACCTTTAGACAGTGTAGGATGTGGAAGGGATAAAGGTAAAGTACTGTTGTAGCTTCTTTGGTCAGTTTGATCCAAACAAACCATTTAGCACGTTAGCCTCTTTCTCAATCTCAGTTCACAAGCCTCATCTTCCTTTCATAGCAGTCAAGCTAAACATGACAGAGGGAGATTGTCACAAGAATCAAGGCACAAATCTGGACATGACCTAAAGCTCTTATACATCAGTCCCAACAGAAACTGTCACACGCTACCTGTGAAACATCATCATCATCACAGACCATCATTGCTTCCAATGTGTTGGAAGTCCAGTCAGTTGATTTGAGTAAAGGAAAGTATATTGGAGTCTGAGCTGAAATAATTTTCTCAGGCTCTTTATCTGAAATTCAAGGACACTGTAGAGCAGAGATACAGCATCGAGACCATCCATGGTACCAGAAGTAAAGATGACACAAAGGAAAATAATCCCAAAGAGTATTTTCAAGAGAAATATCCAAGCACAGAGGTTAAGGTCTAGCTCATTTTCCCAGAACAGCAACTTTTAAATAAACCTGATAATGTGTTTGCCAATTTAAACCATGTTCAGCTGAGAAGGGTTGACGTGGATATCCTAAGTGTATTCCTCATGCTGGATCTCAGCCCAAAAAATGGGAGGGTTGTCAGGAAAGGTTTCTGCCAAATGTGGATAGACGATCCGCTGTGGCCATGCTTTAAAGTTATGGCGCTGCAAGTAGGGATGGACATTTCAAGCTAAGATGTTATTTTAATATTCAATGGCATTGTTCGAGGGAATATTCTAAACACCAGCGCATGATACCTAGTTAAAGTAATGCAGGGTTCACCATGCATTGAGCTGATTAGAGAAGCTAATGAGATGCATTCAGAGACCCTGGTAAATGTCATCACTGGTGTGAAATCTAAAGCGTGTTGAACTTAAAATAGTCGCTTCAAGAAACCTTCACTTCACTACACAAATCACTTCCCCAAACACACATTAAGTCCACTGACTAAATTCTGTTGCTGCCACCATGTGGTAATAGATGCACCATAAATGAGCTCATCATTGGAGTCATTATCCTTTTTTGGATGCAATCAATGACAAAACTGTTGTTTTGTATCTTAATATATGACATATAGTGACAGTAACTGATAGATCTTTTATGATCAAGCAAATAATCAATAATAATACTCATACTCTTCCTACCCCCAACGTATTTCTATGGCAGTGCTAAAACTCAACAGCGATCATGACCATATGTGGTGCTGTTCTAATACTACTAATACTAGCAATACCAGTTGATAACAACACTCTATTTGGTATTTTGCGCAAACAAACATCTTAGCAACATGTCTACAGTTAAAAATTAAACAGTAATATGTGTGCCACTGATTTACTGTGAAACAAATACAAGAGGGGTGTTATTAAACACATGAACCTCAAAGAACCTCGAGTTCCGACTACAAATGGAGCGCACTGCCAGTGACCCAGGTTAGAGTAAATCACCACAGACAACAGAGCGACTGTGGCAGACACTTCCTACTTCATGTTGACAGACTGAAGGATACAGTACATTTGTGACAGACGTTACGATTCTTCTGCCTAGAAACGAGAACCTTCCATGTTAGCAGCAAAGTCCTCATAAAAGTCAAACTCTACAAAACGTTCACTTTCATCGTGTGTTTAAAACACACAAACATGCACATACTGTACATACACAAAATCAGACGTCTGTGTGATGTCCTGAGTTTGACTGTGCACACTGCACTGTAGACACCTGCTCTATGAAAGCAATAAAAGGACTGCAGCACGTGCTTTTTGAACAGAATGGTTGTCATGTAATTTCTACAGGAGCCAATAAAAGGGAGGGTAATTATCGACCAACGGTTAAAATAAATATACGCAGTAGAAAGAAAAAAAAAAGTAATGACTTGCAATACATTTTATAACCATTTCTATTTTTAATATTATTTATAATAATCTATGTATTATTTCTTTACTGAATGAAAATTAAATGTATTACAATCCACATAAAATCCAGGGTGAAACTCAGTTGTCTACAGCAAATAGCTTTTAGCTTTCCGCATGATTCATGTCAGTTACATCAACAGGTTCAATGTTGATGACTCAACAGTCAATTTTCTACACAAAGTGCAAACCTGGAGTTTCATACTTGTGGTAAACATGTCGACCTAATTATGTGATCCAACCAAACGTGGAGAATGGGAAAGTAAACTCACTTGATTTTCTGATGACAAGTGGGAAAAGAACCGACACCTGCTTCCCCCCCCCCCCGCGCACTGTTCCTAAAACATTTGCTCATAAAAACAAAACAAAAAAAACACCCTAGCATGGTTAGGATCCAATTTAGCTTCTCCATCCAGGGTCTGTGTTTAGTGGAGACTCAAAGTTCAGGTTATTTGAGGTGTGGTTATATGAGAACATGGCTGTCAATTGGGAAACACTGATAACAGAGTTTAGCTACTTAACAACACACCCACTTAGTGAAATCAAGAGCTGGTCAACAAAACCTTAAAAATACATTTGCAACTTTATCTTGCCATAAAATAGCCTTTTCTAGGTGGGAACACACGTTTGTATGGCGCTCACTCTCCCACACCAAAGTCCATAGAGAAAAATAGCTTTTTTTCAGAGACACAGGAGCTGCTGGTCTACGGCTGCCATGTTTGGTACGTATGTGTCACTGAGGTAAATCACAAGGATGGATTTCAAATGCAGAAATCAAAAAACAACAAACTGAATGAGGACTGATCACCCTATGTCAGCTGGGATTGGCACCAGCGCCCCCGGCGACCCTCATGTGGAGGATAGAGCAGTCGATGTTGGATGGATGGAAACTGAATCATGGAGGCAGACGTGGATCAACAACTCCTGTGCGTTGTGATGTAAAAACGCTGATTTTCTCTATGGACTTTGGTGTGGAGTGGTGTGAGTGGTTGTCAAAGTCAAACAAATGTGTGATAAAAATATTCTTAAGATATCATAGCCTTACAATGGTGTAGATTTCTTTTCATACCACTGCACTTCAAAAAAAAATCTAAACTATCCCTTTACATGTACATAAATAAATGCAGGATCAGAGGTCAACGCCACTTCATTTCCCTAATCTATCTTGAGAACCAGAACACATTTCTAACCTTTTCAAAAGACACAATCATAAAAGTAAACCATTGATTAATTCTAACTATTCTGACAAAGCTAGAATGGTATTTGCTCTCAGTCTTATAGCTTAAGAAGTTGTGGAAAACAGTGCTACGCTCATAGCAGAGTCCAAATCTGAAAAACATGATTTACAGACAGAGCTGGAGTCATGAGGTGACATCCAGCCTCACGCAGACAGGAAGAAGTGCGAAAAGTGAGAGTTGTACAAAATCACTATTAGCATTATATTGTGTTTACACGGGACACCAGTGGCTGTGTAGGTGGACAAAGGCGAGACATACAGAAGGTGGCCTGCTGGATAAGGGATCTTCTTTTGGGGTGACTTTTTTTTTTTTTTTCATTAAACAGAGCTGGTTCAGCACCTTCCTCTGCTAAAAGTCCTTGTGTAAGGCGAGCACAAGTTAAATTGCAACCCCAAAACTGTTATGTAATGGAGAGTATGTTTTACAAAACAGCCTTAAAGCTGGGGAGGCAATACATTTTTTGGCATTATGAGACAATAATTTTGTCATAGACTTTCAAAATAATGTAAATTAAGTGATGAGAGAGAGAACTAGGCTGTGTTTGCAGCCTTGTGGTAAACTTGACCTGTGATTACAGAGCAACTGAGTTAGAGCAGGCACTCCTATTAGCTGTTTAACCAAGATAATGTAGGCTGTGAAATGAAAGCTCTATTAACACTTTCAGTTTCATTAGAGAAATCCCTGTTCTGACATTATACCACTGTGGATTCTTGTTATTAGTCATTTCTGAAAGAGAGTATGCTTCCTGTTAACACTGGAATGCGCACACCCAGAGTTGTTTTCATAATGTGTTAGAATTAGGTCTGCAAAGATCATTTACTGAATGAACTGTCAACTATTTAGATATTCAAATTAAATAAGTCAAAGTTTGCAGATTTTTCAGCTTCTCAAATGTGACTTTTTCCTGCTTTCTTTGTTCCATTTATCAAAGAAATCATTAAAACTGAATGAAAGATTTGAGAATTTGACAAAACATTTTGGGGGAAACACTAATCAACATTTTCTGCCATTTTGTAGAACAAATTACTGCTAACACAGACCTTTAACACTGAAAAATGCATTTTTCAAAAGAAAAATGTAGTATAAATGCAGCCTGAGAGTGGTGTTTACCACCTGGAGGGGAGAGGAGGAATTTGGGGTTGATCTTGCCTAACCCAGCTTTACTTGACTACTTTTATTTAGAGCTAGTGGCAAGTAGTTGAGACTATTTGAATGTAATCTATGTTCCTCTAACATCAGTGCTGTCCACACACAGTGCGTCACAACAGTACAGGTGTGTTGTTTCGCATCAGTGTGTGGAGGGAAAAATGCGCCAATCTTGCCGTGCCGTGCTGCCTGTGTCTACACTGATACATAACCACCAACCACCGTGTGTCCTGTGTGTTCAAGCCCTTTTCACTAAAAAACCCCCAAAAAATACTGAATTATCTTTAAGGCTTCACTGTGTGATGAAGGTGTGTGTGTATAGAAGAGTGTTGTGACAAGGCTGTACTGTGAGGTTTTGCATAAATCACCATTATCACTACAATGGTGTTAAGAGTTAATCATCAAATCAAAATCGTATTAGCATCATGTGTTATAGCCACAGTTTGACTGCACAAGACTAATTTATTCCCTGCGTGTGTGTAAGACTGACAGAAATCTGAGTGAGAGAGACGTAAGTGCAAGTCAACAAGTATCAGAGAGAGACAGAGTGTGTGTGATTGTGTGTGAGAGCAGCCCTCAGAAGGGAGTTTGTAGGTGTGTGTATTGCTGTGATGGTGTGGACGAGGTGGAGGAGGATGTGTTGGGAGTGGAGCTGTTCCCCAAACGAGAGGAAGGGGAGGAGTCGGACAGCTGCAGCTCTTCCAGCTTCTTCAAGTACTCGTCTCTGAGGGCCAACAGCTCCTTGTAGCGCTGCTCCACTGGACTCTGCTGCTAAGACACACAACACACACACACCCTTTACACGTCAGCTAGCTGAACTCGCTAAATGCTCCTGGGCATTTATGTTGCTGGGCGGTATGACCAAAAATTTATATCACGGTATTATTCAAAATTTCTAGGGTATTTTTTTTTTCTTTATGAATGAGCATGAATGAGTGCTGCAGCGAGATAGACCCCAGTATTCCACTGCATGCGCCTCTGCAAAGCATCCTAAGTGATACACATCCACTTGAATCAATGTTTGCATTGCATACCGGCTCCATCAGTGTTCCTGCAGAAAATAAGCAAGTGTTCTATTTTTACAACACTTCAATTCAGCAGAATTCTACGGAGCCCTGGAGGTGACATAGATGGAATTAGTAAAGATAGTAAAGATAGTAGAGATAGTTAAGCGCGCGCTGTCCCACTGCTGCCTGACGGCTCAGTTGTGCCCGGTTTTTGCCCACAGAAAGTGCCTGTTTATTCTTTGGACAATACAATTGTTAAGGTCCTTAGGGTAACAGCTGTTGATGGTTAGTGTTGATTTTATTTATTGATATTGACAAATTTTAACAAATTAATTCACCACTTTTATTACTTACTATCATTACCTGCTGTCGTATACGTGGGTTCCAGCGGATGTAGTATGTAACCCACAGCTCTAGGTGGCGCATGCTGGCGACAGGGTAGAGCACCCGGCCTGACTCAGGTGTGTAGAAGGGATTTAAATAAATGTCCATCTTACTATTGACCAGAGACCAGAGGGACACTGTTTTTGACCTCAGCTCCTACACCACACAAATAGTGAGAGAGTCAGTGGTTTGCAGATGAAAAGTCAAAGTGTACTTGCATGTACTGTAATAATATCATATGGTGGCGTTTCATGTCAACGTGGTCTTACATGCTGGTCTCGTGCACTCTCACAGTTAAAGAGGAAAGTCCCGAACCGACAGCTGTAGAGATGATCCAGAATTGTCAGCAGGAGGCGCTCATTAAACTCAAAGGCTGTAGGAAACTGAGGGGAGAGTCAACCAGTAAAATATCAAAATCAGCTCAGATTAGAAAACACTCACCAATTATTAATCGTTTACTAAATTAACTATTTTTTTATAAACGATTAATTAGTTTGAGTTTTTGTTAATAATTAAAATAAGTTTCAGCTTCTTAAATGTGAATATTATATGGTTTCTTTGCTCCATTTAACAAAAGAAATCATTACAACTGAACCAGTTAGGTTTGTGGACAACATTTTCCTGACATTTTATGGACCAAACAACTAATCAATCCATTAATCTGTTCAATATTATCAATGATAAACAGCTAAATGGACTATGGAAATAATCATTAGTTTCAGCCCTACTACATTGGTCTTTATAATACACTCCCTGTTATAGTGCCAAATGAAGACCAATTTGTCAACATGAGTCTGCGTTCACAGTGAATGCAATACGAAAAAATGAAAACCATTATGCCATTACCAGAGACAGAGATATACTTGTATGCAATATCCCAACTCTTACATACCTGTTTAGTCATCTGCCATACACAGTCAATGAACTGAACAAAGATGGGTGATCTGTCCTGATCTGCATGGTTCTTGTCTCCGTGACCTATCCTCTACACACACACACACACACACACACACAAATAAAGCAACACAAGGGTAAACTATATTCTATTTCTTTTAAACTGGAAGGCTTTAAAATACAGAATAACAGTTATAATGGATTAAACTGATATGCACAAAGATGGACAAGATATAAAAGACAGCAGTGGTGAAAATGTGACTTACTGAGGCAAATTTGTGCCCAAAGCTGATCCATTCCTTTTCAATTAGCACCTAAAAAACAACAAAATCCTTTATTGTATCAGAAAAACTTTGTCATCTTTTCATTTCAAATAAAATGATTTTCATAACAATAAAACAACTTCATATGTGCATTGATGATTTGTTCATGGTTTGTTTGACTTATTATATCTACTGTATATCGTGACATGAGTCAAAATGTGGTATTAGATTTTGGATATCGTTATATAAAGATTCTCTGTTGTAATTTCCACATACAGCGTACATATTTATTACAATTAATAAAATTGTGAAATACACTTAATACTAAATATATATTGATTAAAAAAACATGGAATCCACAAAATTATATTCAGAAAAGTCACTTAATAGCACTTCTTTAATTTCAAGCTTAATTATTGTTTTCATTGCATTGTCCCTCTTTATTGAGAAGCACAGACATCTTAAAAGAATTATTATTCATGAGTCCAGGTGCAGCTTTATATCCCCATATATCAAGTATATATCAGGATTTATCCTAAAAATATCCAGAAATTATTTACAAGCCATAAAGCTCAATAATTGTGTGTGTGTGTGTGTTGGGCCACTGACCTGGAATCCTCTGAGTGTGCGGTAGTGACTGTCCAGCATCAGCATGGCCAGAGAGGTGAGCTGGGCAGTTCTGTCCCAGCCGTCGCTGCAGTGAACCACCACTGAGTTTCCACTGGAAACCTTGTCTGCTACTTGGATGGCTCCTGACAACACCAGCTACACAGGCGCACACACACAGAGGACTAAGTATGTGACGTCTATGAAAGGCAGCACAGTTTTCAAATGTGTTTACAAACTCTTTTTCTGACCTTAACATGTTCTAGCCAGTGTGTGGACTCCAAACTGGACAGCCAATGGGATTCCTCCACGTTTGGGTAGACAATGTCTTTGAGTTTCTTCAGGGATTCCCTCATCACGTGGATGTTCTGGATGTCCAAGAAGATGAGTTCCGCATTCTGGTACTCATCACCTTCGTAACCTCCTCCAGTGGCCTGGGAATGACAAAGATGTTAAAATACAAATGAATAAGGCAGTAAAATAACATTTCCTTCATGCTACATGTATTACAGGCCTTTTTAAATGTCATGATATCTGTGGGAAATAGCTGAGATGAAATGAAACTGTAATGCTGTGGTCACACTGGTTGTGCCGCAGGTTTTTTCTTTTCTAGTTTTGATGACTACTCAAAGCTGTTTACACTAGTTTTGCCATTGCGCTCGTTTTAGTATATAAATTATATTAAAACACATTTTCTTTTAGTCATCTCAATAATATTAAACCTGAGCCATCCCTCAAATATGTTAATTTCTAATCCTATCCATCCTGGTTACTCCCAACCAAACTCTCAGCATCTAATTTAATGGATGTTCATATTTATTATGTTTCTATTACTATAGTCTGACTCACTGGGTTTACACTTTAATATAGACCTGCCATTTTGGGATTTTATTTCAGGCCGCAGCTTCCTCCTCCTCCTCCTCCACATCTTCTGCAGCATGTTACTGTTTTCAAAATCTAGAGTTGAAACAATCCTAGAGATGATATAATCTATTGATGTAAAAGTCTGTGTCAATTCTTTAAAGGAATTAACAATTCTTTCAACAATTTACTTAAAACAAATTGTTATAGGGGATCAAATATTCATAAGTTCATGCTTTTGATAACATGCTTTTATGTAAAAAAAAACAACTAAAAAAAAAATACATACATACATACACACACACATATATATATATATATATATATATATATATATATATATATATATATATATATATATATATATATATATATATATATATATAGCCTAACTCTGATTAAATGAACATTTCCTCAACAACCTGACATCACAGTCTCCAATGACTGCTGACACCATGTGGTGGTTTCTATTTTCTTCCGTCATTAGGGACTATTTTAGACTGACTGTTGCTAACAAGTGCTGCATATGAGATGTGCCCTCTGGCCCTCTGACATCCCATCCTCTCCTTCCACACCTTGTTGGCCACTGCGTTGACACTGGGCCTGGCATCATATATGGTAAGCTTGGTGGTGTCGTTCGCCTCCCTGATCAGGTCCAAGTAGCGCTCATCATCCTTGTTCCTTTTACCAGACATGCCAACCAGAGGCTGACTGCAGCGGGTGATCACTGCCTGGTTTTCCCTGTGGATCCACGACAGAACCTGAAGCAAAAAAAGACACATCTGCTCAGTTCTGTGTGAAATGGGCTCAATGCCATTTCATCACTTGCCCCTAAATCACCCCTGTTTTGCGTGTTCACCTGTAGGCATAGAATGTCCTAGTTTTCCTACAGGTAAAAGTGTGGGATGAAGTGGAAAGGCTAAAGCGGTGCTTCTAGGGCTGTAACGTCCCAGTCGACTGGTCGATTAATCAGTCGACAGGTTCTGGTTTGACTCAAATTTTGATAAGTCGACTTTTTGCCGTGTTTATTTCATTCGGCCTGTGGTTAATTTGATTTCCTCTGGAGGAACGTACCAGGTGCTAATGGGGGTGTTTTCAGAGCACCCCTGTTCCTCAGATCACAGCGTCTCTGCAGAGAACACCTCCCTTGTTTTCAGTATTTTGGATTAGCCCAACCCACAGGAGACAGAAAGACTACAGAAAGTCCGGTGATTTTATTTACTGTTTAGCTACAGTCAGTCCTCCTCTAACATCCATGTCAGAGACATCGGCAGTGTGGCAGCATTTTACAAAAGTAGGTGGCGATAAAAATGTCAAATGCAAAGTTTGCATATCACAGCTCGACTACAAACATATCATATAAAAACGGTAAGATAACTTGTCCTCGTTATGTTGCTCGGTCCGTTTTGAGTAAATGAACATATCAGAATTGGCATATTTCATTGTTTTAGTCCATTAATCATTGATTAGTTTTATAACTGCAGGCGCACTCGGCGCACTGCCCCCCCCCCCCCCCACCCCCCACACACACCTCGACTATATATATACATATATATATATATATATATATATACATATATATATATATATATATACACATGTGTGTATATATATATGTGTGTGTATATATATATATATATATATAGATCTAGCAATGCACCAACACACACATGCACAACACACTTTTCCCACTCTTCCTCATTTACCGTGTCCATACAACAAGGCTAACACCCACCTGCGACAGTCAGATTATGCTTCAATGCATGAATGTGGGTTTTCCCTTCCACTTCGCCATCCACAAGGCTACCGTCTTTTAATGTTTCAACCATCATAAAACTAACATTGCTTAACATGTTGTGTAGTTACACTAACCACAACAAAACCTGTTTTTTCGCCTCTTTTACAAACCATAAACTGGTCCGCCAGTATTCCCAGGTGATGGACATGTTTTCTGACATGTCTCCACATGCCCCACACAAACATTCAATAACACCTACTGTTCACAAGAGATATATTTTTTCCACAGCATGAGTCTGTGGAAAAACATGTCCTGTCTGCATACGTGATGATGTGTCACTTTCTTAAAGGGGCGTTCCATTTTATAGGACTAGATTTGAACCATTTACCCATGTAACTCAGCCAAGGATTAGGGGAGGTAAAAAAAAAAAGACAAATAATAATAATAATAATAATAATAATTGACATCAAAAACCTCCCAACACTTTGAGTCAGTTCCTCCAACAACCACATTTCAAATACCTGAACTATCACTTTTAAACTCTCAAAATCTTCACTCATGTGCCATATGCTTCAGATAGCTATAGATTGGTGTCACTGGTGTCTCACCGGTATTCGTCCTCTTGACCTGAAGGCAGCGACTCTTCTGAGGTCCTCCTCTTTACTTTTAAAGGGGACGGCCAATACAGTGGGGTAGGTGTCGCACAGCTCATAGTTTCTATTGATGAATGTAATACGCCACTTGTTATTAGGTAATCCCTGTAAAAGACAATAATCATCATTAGAAACTGACTGAGACACTGTAATGCTCTTTTTTGGAAAGATTATTCAAATTTCAAATTGTGCTTTGAATTCAGCTTTACCCTTTAACTTGTTCACAAAACACTCCTGCATTACAGCAAGCGCTGGCGTCAATAAGCAACCACAGTAGTACAACTAGTTAAGTTCTAAGTTATTCTCAACTCTGTACTCGTCCTCCTTACCTGGCGTCTGAACTCCTCCATAGGTTTGTAGACATTCCAGCCATTTTCCTCATATTTCTCCTGAGTCACATATGCAAACAAAGCCTGGATACAGAGGAGATAAGATCACATTTAATTTACACACTATAGTCATGTTACTGCAGCAGCACAGTGACACACACACACACACCAGCAGAGAGTTATTCACACCCCTACTGCACATGTTTTATTTTATACAATGACAAACTAAACCCAGCCAAAATAAGTGGGATTCAATATTATTGAGATGACTGAAAGAAAATGTTTTAATATATTTTAGATACTAAAACAAGCGCAGCCCTGCACCTACAGTGGTCAGAAACATCACAGATAAAATACATATTTTTTTATTTAATAAAAATATGTCACTAGTTTCTTTATTTCCCCACAGTAAAAAAAAAATGTACCTGCACATTATCTCTTGGGTGAGTACTGACTTCAAGATCCAGAAATTGAACAACCACTGCGCTTATTTCTGTACCATCGTTACCCATACAGTTTTTTTCAAAATCAGATTTTGTGCCAGCGTCCATGTCTGAGTGCAGGTGGTAAACATAGCACAGACACCTATATGTCAGTATCTCATGCAAACATAGTACAAAAAACATGAATCTAAGGCTAGGAATGTAATGTCTTTTAATAATTATACAATGGATTTCATTTAAAAATTGCATTTTTGATAACAATATCTGACCAGCCAAGCATTTAAGCCTTTTACTAATTTACTAATTGCTACTTTACTAATAGGTCTTATATTACATGACCATTCAGGTACACAGGGCATGCATGTGCTGGTGTAACCAGGAACATGAACTCTACTCTGTAGCTGTTTGCTTGGTTTCAAAAAGTGTCACTAATAGTGAAAGGTAAGAACTGTTTTGAGACTGACATCATGGTGAAACTGACACCGACAGGAAGTGTAAACTGAGCTGAGGAATGACTGCCTCATAGTTTCCAAACAGTATAGAGTTTTGCCTAGTTCGGACTAAAAAGCAGCCGGTAAGTTTTCAAACAAAATGAGAGTCAGCTGTGTTATTACACGGCTCTAAAACACCAGAGCTGTGTGGATGGCAGGTGAATATAGAGCAGAATTAACAGTTTTTAAACAAAAAATTAGTAGCCTGAATTAGGCTACATAAGGGCTGGGTATAACTGCTGATTTTAGTGTCATGATTTCTTTGTTATATGGAACAAAGAAACCAGAAAATATTCACATTTAGGCATCTGAAACCTCGGATTAATTATTTAAAACTCAACCCGATGAATCAATTATCTAAATAGTTGATGATCCATTGAGTAATTGATTCATCAAATAATTGTTGCAGCCCTAATGTTTATGTTTTACATAAAAATGTACCCTAAACTATTTACATTCATACATGTTTATTTAAAATGACCACACAGTACAACTTCACATTACAGTCGTAGGTGATAATTCAAACTTTAACATAAAAAACATGATGAAGTTCTAAATATTAAAGTCCACAAACAGTGTTTGTCTAGCAGAGGGTGCTGGCCTGCATTCATGCCGTTTTTGCTCATCAGAAGACAGAGATGTTTTGTTGTTTTAAGGTGACCATCCACAAAATTAGGACAACAACACATCTGAAAAGTGGCGTGTAGAAGTTTTTCTGGTTCTACACCGTTGATGGCAAAGCAATGGACACATTTGCAGAATCATTTAGCTACACAGGAGTCAACAGCTTGCAGTGATGGGAGACTATCACAGTCAAGTCTTGTGTGATTAGTGCAGAGGATACAGGAATTGGCATTTAATGAATTGATATGAATCTGATTTTTTTTTTATTCATAATTGAAAAAAAACAACTAGATGTTTTCAATACACTATTGTTCATCTTTTTTTTTTTTTTACTAAAAACTCAAACAGGAATGTTTCATTTCCATCCTGTCCCTGTTCACTAAAGCGGAACTTTAACTCTATGGAGCTCCCCCCTGAAGTTTAGAGTAAATATTTTACGGTTTTCTCTACTTCTTTTTTGCCGGCTCTGCCATTATGAACGTCTAACATAACGCTATCACTGCCTTGATCTTATAGCAGTACCTGGCTAGAGGGTGTGTGTGTAGTGCTGTGAAGCAACTCATATTTCTTACGAGACCCGAGACTTCGCGACATCACTAACAGTAGGGGGAGTGGAGACAGCTCACCATCTCTCAGCAACAAGAAATTTAACCATCACAATGCAAAATCCTGCATAGTTCCACTTTAAAAAAAGGAAAATAGGACTTCAACAACAGTGGATGCCTGAAATAACTGCTTCTTGATAAACTCACACTGAGCATTAAACATAATTAAAAGAGTCTCTTTTGGCCTTAACCAGAGACATACATGCAGGTTGCTCTGACAATCTGAATTTCAGCATGTACAAATATGGTGGAGGCAGATGTGGCTGTGGTGTGGGCAGGTAGCTGCCTGTCGTGTCATACGAGTGGGGTAGAATCTCTGCATTTCAGCATTTATGAGAAAACTGGTCTTTGAAACAAGTGTGTTTGGATTCAATCAATGTGGATATAATGAGGATTATTATCCGACTTACCAGACTATGTGAGAGGGGGAAAGCATGTCTGAAGAGGAGCTCAAAGATATCTCGTCTGCTGTGGCCCTCCTGCTTCAACGCAAACCTCAGGTTCCTCATGTCCTGTGGACGGATAAGATCCACATTTATGTAAAAAAGACATAATTCAGACACAATCACAGAAATGTTCCACAATAAAAACACATTTCTTGAAGAAAACACATAAGTGTGGAGTACAAAGCATTTGTACAGCATATATAATGTCAGATACAATGTAAATACACTGAAACTGATCACACCTGCATAGACTTACATAAATTATTAGGGGTGTCATGATTCTCCAAATCCTTCATTCGATTTGATTTTCCATTTCAAGGTCGCAATTCGATTCTCAATATTTTTTTCTCTCTTTTAGTGCAGATGGGTCTGCCATTGTTAGACTTGTCTAGATTAGTCCAGGATCATTGGTTTTATGTCATTGATGACTCATTTATTTTTTGAAATTCCCATTTCGATTGTCTACACATGGTGTCATGAGTGACATAATGTCTGTTTGTTTGCAATGTACCACACTAAGGCCTTATTATCAAATTTAAATAATTGATTAACAATATGAATGTTACAATGACCAGTAAATGCTTGAATCCAGGGTTTTCCACCACTCAATAAAGTTGGTGGAGTTGTTTTCATAGTTATGTCTGTGTCCTTATGATGCATGCGGAGATGTCCTGTGCTATGGGCATACATGGGCATAACATGCTGTAGCTCACACACCGTAGTTGTCTTGTCAGCAACGCAAACGTATTTCTACACTGGTGATTTTAGAGAAGTGGGAGGGGATTGGGTTTGGTCAAAGTGTCGCCCAAATCAGCAGTTGCCCTGGTTACTATTACTTGGAAGCAGGTTTGGGTTAGAGGAAGGAGGTAATGTGCAGTCTTGCCACAATGGATACAGACCCTCTGATCTGCAGGATGTCACACTGGGGGCGGAGTTAAATGATTGCACCTTTGCTCACGAAGGTCGAGATTGTGACATTCTTTCCGTCAATATTTGACTTGCAAATATTGTACCACCTCTAAACATATACTTAAAGGGAGGACCAGTGCGCGCAGCCGAGGTGGGATCCCGGACCCCTTCTCACTGTATATGTCCATCATATATTCATAAAATATATATATTCATAAAATATAAAAGTTTTAGCATTAAAGCTGGAGAAGTCATTAGGAGGTAAATGATTACACATACCCCATTTTTAATAATCAGCATTGGTTGACACCAAAGTCTAGCACAACCAAAAAATGCCGAAATTCTGTCATAGTCTAATTTTATCCCTCATTTTATTTTTATGATTAGGACACGTAATGGAGTTTAAATTATTTGTGGCCACAAGATAATGTGAGGCTATAATAATCAAAACATTGCTGTGTTTAATAAAGGCAGTAATAATTGGGTGTGAAGGGAGTATTTTTGTGAAATAAACCTTTAAAACTTTAAGCACTTAAGACACAGTAATATTTGGGTGGAATGAAACTTTCAAACTTCCTTTTTCGACAAATTCATAGCGAACCAATGTTGTTGGTGCTGTTGATGACATACAGTCCAAAAATTTAACTCGGCAGCAGATTGTAAAACGATTATAAGACGTGTGGAGGGTAGGTTGCAATAGAGCTCCAGTGGGATGGTGTGTGTAAATCAAACGAATTATGTGAAGTTACGGTATCTCGCCCTCAGTTATCAATTTTTCAAAAATGACTGACAACCTTCAGATTGTTCCGTCATGGTACAAAAACATCTGTCAATGACGGAAAACTCTCAGTTAACGCAACTCCAGGATTGGAGAGACAGTCACTTTTGTTCAATACTTGATGACTAAAAGTTGAGTAATAGTTTTGTATTATTTGTGATCAGCTGCCCTCATTTTTAAAAATCATCATTAGCATATAGAAAAACCCATATCGGTTAACTTCATTGTATTTTTAAAAAATTCTTCTCTCCATGTAGAATTTGAAATCAAGCTCAAAGACTCAATCTTACAGAGAAAAGACTAACAAGCATGCGCACACGTACAAAAAAAAACACATACACTCACCTTGCAGGTGATATCCAGGCCATAAGAATTTTCACCTCGGCTTGATGCCCCACCCATTTTCTCCACACGGCCGATTGCACCCAAAGGAACGTCCAGCGTCACCACCACATCCTACAACATACAATCAGCTCATTATGCTCAAATAAAAAATACGAAAAATGCGAAAAAAAACATTTGCTCCAGTCAACCAATCAAAGCACAGAATACAGAAGCAGTGTCTTTCTCACATTTAATTTATTCACTACTTTGCTGGTTCTGTTTGTCGTTTAATCAATGAATGTGTACATAACTATGAAACATAAGGCCTCTATTAGATTTCTTGTAGGACTGCAACAACTAATGGATGTATCAATTATTAATCGATAACTTAATTAATCACCAACTATTTTGATAATGGGTTAGGGTTTTGTGTGTTTTTTTTAAATAACAAATATGAATCTTTCTGATTTCTCAGATTCTGAAATATTTTCATTCTGAGCTTTCTGATCAACATATTTCAATATTTTACTGACCAAAAAAGTAATCGATTACTCCAGCAGCCCTAATTTTTTGTTTTATAAATGCTATAATGACCATACCTATATTGGGCATGTAATAGAATTGTATTATTGCAAGAACAAAAGTGTTTGTACGAGTAATACGAGAGGTTTCTTGTTTTTTTGTCACCCCAGAAAGACTTGAGAGGATCTGAGGATAAACATCCAGCCAGGCCACGAGACACTAAAAGCAGTGTTTCCCAAACTTTCTATATGGGGCCCCACTTTTTTAAAGATGGCAAATCATTGTGACCCAAATCAAAATATCAATGGTAAGAGAGCAAATTTGCAAAAGTGCATAATGTATAATTTACAGCCAGGTGTTTGGTAAATTAATATACCTTAATTTTATGCATATTATTTAATATATACACATAAATCTTAACTAACAGTTTCTCAGACATACACACACAAAGGGACTTACTCCATCAGAGCTCTTGAAGTAGAGTCTGTAGTTGGTGATTAACACTTTGCCTTTCACTGCTCCACTGAATGGACAGATGTAGATGATGTCTTTATCTGAAAACAGTTTTTAAGAAAAAACGTTAAACTTCTTATCCACTTCACATTTGATCTGACTCAAGCAGTATTGACAGATTTCTCTTTTTTCCCCACAGTGGTGCTCTGCTTTAGGCATCAATGTTAATGTTGATATGCCAATGTGGTTTTTTTACCCGTATTTTTCTAGTGGGTAAATAAAGAGTCAGACTACTTAAACAGCTTTAAAATTCAACCATCCTGGTTTTGTTAATCTGTCTAGTCTTTTGGTTATTGTAAAAATATTGCGCAATTTATATTCTCACAATATTTCATATCCTTATATACAGGATCATGTGACTAAGAACGAGACTCACACGGCCCGTGACCTTTCACCACTAGAGACTCTGCTCTTGAATGGCCAAAAAATGCATTGTAAAGCTGCTTTGAATGGTCCTCAAGACTAGAAAATCAATATATAAATACAGACCATTTACATTACTGTAATGCAAAAATCTATAGAGAAAATGAAGCAGAAAAAGAAAATATATAGACATTTAAGGTGGGCTACCATCTACTTTGAATGTCAAACACTAATAAATAAACTATATAAAGACAGAAAATCTAAGTGTTAATAATAAATCAATAATTAATCCTCTTTGTTATTTCCAAGTACTTAGTTCATAGACTTACCAGTTGTCTTTTATTCTGCTTAAATCAATCATCTAACTATTCATTATTGTTATGACCACTACAGTACTTTTTTTATTTTAATGAGGATATACACATACAATATGTCCCTCTAATAGTGCATGACAGCATTAACAGATATTGATGAGTAGAGTAATCATGTGTAAAACTAACTGTTGACAAAGGAAAAGCCACAGATGTTTACATTGTTCAATGGACACTTGCTCATAGTATCAACACTCACCTATAATTCTGTCCTCTCCTGGCAGAAGACACACGTCTGCTAACAACTCCATTTTTAGAGACTCTCTGGAGGTCTACAAACACACACAAAAACAAACAAAGTGGTATTACTAAAAAATAAAAATGCAAACTGTAAAATGAAATGAAGGTGCAAAAGTTAAGATGGTAAAATGTGATTTTAATCAGATTATATTGAGACCCACCATTTAAATATCAAACATCTCGAAACAAATTAAACATTTAATTTTGCACGGATCTAAAACAAGAATAAACATAAGAAATATAGATATAATGGAAAATGTATTTGGCAAACTTGCATCCATTTGTATGTTATGTAAATGTTTGTATTTATATAGCTTTACTAGTCTTGATGACCACACAAAGCTGCTTTACACTACACTTTTGCCATTCACACCCCTTCACTCATACTTTCATACAGCACATATATGTGTTGTATTTTCTATCACTCATCTTTCATACCCATTCATGCCAGCACAGCTGTCAGGAGTGCCTTGCCCAAGGACACAACGGCATGTAGACTAGCGGAGCTGGGAATTGAACCCACAACCTTCGAATTGAAAGACAACTCGCTCTACCACTGATCTACCATCGCCATGTACTTTCTATGTATGTTTTCTACTGGTACTCCACTTTCCTCCCACAGTCCAAAACCATGCAGAGGCTAAGTGGACACACTAAATTGACCGTAGGTGTGAAAGTGAGAGTGAACGGTTGTTCATCTCTGTGTTTTTGCCATGTAACGGTTTTGTTCTGTGATGAACTGGCTTCCAGTCCAGGATGTGACTGCCCTATGTCAGCTCGATTTGGCTCCAGCTACCCTCACAAACAAATGTAGAGGATAAAGCGGTAGATAGACAGAGGGAAACCCCTGCATGTCCACTTACACTGGAGATGTGCGTGTCCAAGGCGTTGGAGTTGTAGACAGAGACCGGTGAGGCCATTGCTCAGGGAGGGGGCTTCCACAGGCTGAAAAAGACACATACACACTGTTAGCTGTAAAATCCAAACCCATCGAACAGGACAGTCTGATTCTAATGCTGGAAAAAAGCACAAATTAAAGCTTCTAATTGTCTTTTCAAGACAGCATCTTAAATTATTATTTTCTGGTTTCTCTGTTCTATAACAAAGAAAACATTAAAACTTAATCATTTTGGTTTATGGACAAAACAAGACATTTTCTGTCAATATCACTTTTGTGATCTACCAATACTGATATCAGTCCTAATTTTACACCATTTAAACTATGATGCTGTCAACAACACATTGTGCTGGTACATTTGCCACCTCCAGCCATTTCAAAGACATAATTCTCCAATTGTGAAACAAATATTTATTTACATTTTTATTTACATTTTTACAGTCTGTTAATAGTGAAGCATGCAATGAATAGGATGCTTAGATTGTTAGATTCCAGCATCATTATTTGGGAGCTTAAAACCTCAGCAATATATACAATAATTAGTTTTGCAACACTGTCATCATACATATTATATATTATAAATACTACGTTATTATACTAGTATACATATTTGGTCTGGTCTTGTCCCATCTTCCCTCGAAACTGTTGCAATAAAAGTATTGCAGAAACCTGGTTCAGACCCCACCAACCTGAACAACTTCTGCCCCACCTCCAACCTACCCCATCTCTAAAATCCTAGAAAAAACCTGTTACAGGCCAGGTCCATCTCCATCGCACAACAATAATCTCTACGAACAGTTCTAATCTGTTTTCAGACCCTGCCACAGCACAGAAACAGCCCTCGTCAAAATCACCAACAAGCTCCTGCTGGCAGCTGACTCTGGACTACTCACCATCCTCATCCTCCTAGATCTCACCATCTCCGACCCCATTCTCCTGGACAGACTCACCTTACTCAGTTTCTCTGGTACCTGTCTCACCTGGTTCAATTCCTATCTTTCCAACCGCTTCCACTTTGTTCATATCAAGTACTACAGATCCCAATCCTCCCCGGTCACACGTGGTGTTTCACAGGGCTCTGTCCTGGGGCCTCTCCTATTCATAACCTATCTTCTTCCCCTCTGCCATATTTTCAGAAATTTAACATCTCCTTCCACTGAGTGTCATCCTCGATGGTACACTTTCCTTCACTGCCCACATCAATAACATCAGTCTGCATACTACCACCTCCATAACATCAATCGCCTTCGTCCCTCGCACCGCCATCCACACTCAGTTCCCTCAGATCATCAGCTGCCCTCCAACTCACTACACCCTCAGCCCGTCTCGTTACCATGGGGTCCAGGGCTTTCAGCCTATTCAGAATTGCCTTCTCCCTCTGACCCAGTTTACTCTAGGATCATTGGTCTTATATCATAACTCATTTAATTTTTTAATTCCGATTTCGATTGTCTACATGGTGTCATGAGCGATTTGTGCGCAATGTATCACCTATGTCACGTGTCACCTGTGTTAACCGAGTTGTTTTCGTAGTTACGTCTACGTCCTCAGCTATGCTACAAGCAATAAACATAGCTTACACACTGTGGTTTTCTTGTCGACAATGCAACTGATGTTGACAAAACTCAAAAGGAATGCAAAGTATTTCCACACTAGTGATTTCAGAGAAGCTGGAGGGAGTTTGGTCAATGTGTCTCCCAAATCAGAAGTTGGCATGGTTACTATTAGTTGGCAGCAGGTTCGGCTTAATGGGAGGAGGTACAGGTTGTGTATAGTTAAGCACGCAATATATCAGATTGTACCAAATTTTGCATTTTTGTCTTTCCTATTGGGATTTTGACCAGTATGGAACCGATACATGATACATATCATACTGGCTCATGCCTAGAAATAACAATGTTATAAATGTAGACCAATTAATTTCACAATTTTTAAGATAGTCATCAATCTAAATAGAAAATCTACAAGCATTAATTATTCATAACACATGAAAACTTAATGCAATGTGATCCACAATAGATTTTTGTTGGTACTGAAGACAAGACTGTTGGGTTTACAGTGGAGATTCCTCCCTCACAAACTGCCTTTGACAAGTACTGACAACAGCCTGGCATGCAGTCAACAGCAAGTGTAATTGAGGCCTGTGGCCATCATAACCATCATTACTATGACGTACCAATGCTTGTTATTTTAACCACTGAGAGTGACAAATAGAAGCATGGGCTTCTATTTGTCACTCCCCTTTAAACATGGCATTACAATGGATATGATCGGATAGCAATCGGATAGCGCTTCACCACATGTATTTACACCTGGTATAACACACGTCTCTGGTGTCCACATCTGGATCCGACTGCTTTCTGATCACAGTCATCTCACCCATACGTCAACTCACACTCTTCTTCTGCAAAGATTTCCAGCAGCAGATAACAGCATTACATCCTGTGTGTCACCATATCATCAACAACATCAACCCAATTAAAGTCGCACTATTGTATGGACTCCTCTTGGCTTTTCAAAACATGGGAAGAAGTAGCCTTCAACAAGCGGAAAATCAAAGTACTTTGGCAGATTGGTTCTCAATGCATCTTAGTTGTATTTCCACCTGTAAATCGGCACCGTCTGATTGTAATCCGATCACAGAAAACACATTTTAATGCCAGATTTAAAGGGGGCCAGTGTGGAGAATAAGCATGTCATGTTGTTAACTACATGTAACTCTGTTGTGACTCGTGACGAAGGGGTTAAAAATGCCACAGAGGTCGAAAGTGTAGCTCTATTTCAACAAAATTAATACTAATATAGTGCACAATGCAATATTTATAAAAAAAAGATATCGCCACAAAGCCCGGGAACACGACAAATTTAATGACGCACCTGAACGTGCAGGGCATCAACCTCAGAGCAGAAAGTTGCTCAGTATTAGAATGTAAGAAGCGCAGAGAGCAGCCATCCACCTCCTCTCAACATCACAGCCCTACAGTAGATGTTATAGAGCCAGAGCAGCCTGACCATCACCATCACCAGACTCCACTTCATCCATGAAGAGTACAAAGAGTACTGCGGCGTAATATGTGCTTAAATTGGGATCCCTGTAACGCTGACTTTTACATGTCATTTAGCAGACTCTTTTATCTAAAGCGACTAACAATGGAATTGAGTACAATCAGCCAGGGGTGGAGTTGAACTTGCGACCATGATGTCTTGCACACACAGGGTACCAGTCTTAACCACTGAGTCACTCCACCCCCTGACTTCAGATGTATTAGTGCGTATCTTTATTTTATGGCTATATAGCTAACTAATTCAAAAGCTAACTAAAGATAGGCAGTAACTAATAAAGCTTAGCTTGTTAAACTCTATTGCATCGGCTGGTTAAACAGCTCACTGTTATGTTTAGCTTGTCCTCACAGGAGCTTTTGACCCTGATGTGAGAAGGAGGACTAGGCCAGTCAGGGTTAAATTCGTTCACACTGGCAGAAAAAGAAAAACAAGACGAGTGCCACAGTCACAATTTTATTGTTAAAGGTTTGCTAATTATTGCTTACTGGTGCGGAGCTTTTGAAAATTTAAGGGGAAAATTGGGCATTTTGAGGCTTCTTGAAGGACCATTATGGTGACCCATGTTGTTCCAACCGGGGCTCAAACCCGGGTCTTCTCGCTGCAAGGCGAGAGTGCTAACCACTACACACCCGTGTGGCCTTGCAATTATAGTATATTATATTATATTATATTATAGAGTGTGCCCCTCATCTGGAAGAGACTTTCCAGCAATAGGTGCTGTTCCGGCTGCAGAATTTTCCGTGCATCACTAAATATAACATCTTTATTGGCAAGAACATTATAACCAAGATAATGATGTATTAAATAGTGTGACTTGGGGTTCAATCAGCACGTGATGGGGGGCACTCGCTGCACCTAGCTGCAGACCTGAACTGAACAAATCTGATGAATTCACATTTATGTCTTGCATTGGAATAGACTGTCCTCTCAAATGACAAGCATATACAGTATGCATCATCAAAAACAGAAAATGTCATATCTTGGAGACCACCCCGTATTAAAGTCTGCAAGAAAAGATGAGATGCACCTTTACTGGCCCTGTGTATGGGGAATTCAAAAACAGCTGTCGCAATAACCGCAAAAAATTCATTTCCACGATATGAACGTCTCAACATGTCACGACAATGTGTTGCATCACTTCATCTTAGATTGGTGTTGCACTGTCTACCACTGCTCTCTACCCCGTCTCGACTGACTTTTCTGTGACTAGGTGCAACATTTCTTAAAGCCAAAGTGTGTTAAAAAAAAAAAAAAACAGCCCTATACACATCATATTCTACAGACTGAAGGAAGCAGCTTTGTTTCTCATAGATTTGCACAAATATCACACAATTATCATTTTAAATGTGTAATTTAAATGAAAATTTTAATAATTATGTAAAAAATAGCATTAGCTCTCATGTGGCAAATCATATCACAATCGCAATTTCAGTCAAAATAATCCCAATTAGATATTTATCCAAAATCGTTCAGCCTATCAATCCACTGGATATACACTTTTGTTTAATTCTCACCGTCTTTTAGTGACACACCCTAACTCACTGTGTTACATGTATATATAGTGGTTAGCTACTTGCTCTACCTTGCTTGGGGTGCTTGCGATAATATTGGGGCGACTGCAGCTCATCTTTCAAATTGAAGGTTGTGAGTTCAATTCCCAGCTCCGCTAGTCTAAATACTGGTGTGTCCTTGGTCCTTGGGCAAGACATTTTACCCTATGTTGCTCCTTAAATATCCAATTGTGTCTGATTTGATTTGGGATATGACTTTTTAAGTCAAGTTTTAGTGAATAGTTGTTCTAGATTTATAACAAGAAGCACTGCTGCATGAAATACCATCAAAAATATAGACAGATATAGAAGGATGAGAACTCTTCTTAACAATCATGACATGTACTGCAATTTTAACTGACATTGAACAGAACAAACGAAAGAAGAAAAATGTTAGCAGCTTTTGTGACTTTTTAAATTTATATTTGAAAATAATTAATTCTCCCTACTTGGCTCTTATACATAACTTGGCTTTAAGTTGAGAAAATGTGAGGGGTTGGATATACTGTCACCCTGAACCACTGATCAAAAATCATCGCACCACCACCAAGTTTACCACCAAAATGTTTACCACTACGTCATAAAGGAAGCTCCTGCTAGCTTGTGATGCTGCAGCAAAACCTGCAGGTATCCTAAGTTAGAGGAAGTGAATGAGCTACAGTGATCATGAAAGCTCAAAAACATATGCTCCAATAACCGAATTAAAGATGTGAAACTACCAACCGAGCAGGCTTCCTCATTCTGCAAAAGACAAGTGAAGATCTCAAAACCTGTGTCAACTATATCTAGTCTTGCTTTCACAGGGGGAAAATACTCACTAAATTACATATATTACTTTTTTGTTTGTTTATATATTTTTGTTTAGTTTCCTGTATACATCGTATACTTCATATATACAAGTGTCAACATCAATATTATTGGTTGTGTAACCAGACATATACTTGTAATGTGCGATATTTAAAAATGATAATAAAATGTTAATCATAAAACATTTGCACTGGAGACAGGCAAACTAAAATGACAACTAGATCTACTAGATTAGTTACCTTGCAAAAAAACAAATTTATGATATTTCAAGGTAACAGGGTCGATCGTGCGCCCTCTTACCAAAAATGTAGCACTGGATGCTTGTTTGCCAAGTTGTAATAACTTTAAGCCTTAGATGGATAAAAAACTTGAACAATCATTTTCTCTGCCGTTTTGAAAAAGGGAACAGGAAATGTGTGCACAAACACCCCCACCCCTGTTGAGCATAGGCCATGTGCGCTGTGCATAAACGTTTGTGGTTTTTTATACATAAAGCTATATATTAAATCAGTATACATTACAATGTATACAATGACAGAAACAGAGGCAGATATATATTATCATCATGCAAAATAACATACAATAACTCCAAACACAAGCAGAAGAAGATGCCAACGACAAAGACAAGCTCAAGCAAGGATTATGACATCATCATTTTCCAAGGTAGTATATTGGTCCAAAGGTAGAGTTTTGAGATTTCCCCACGCTGGGAACTGTTTTCAAAAAACAGCATTTCAATGCCCCCAAAATGCTGTTTCCATGTGGATAAAATGGCAGTACAATAAAAAAAACCTGAGCAGATTGCCTCCTTTTTACCTCAAATTTTCCAAGCACTGTGAAACCACTGCCTCAGCATTAGTGTTGCCCCTCATACCCTAATTAACCTCAAAAGAAAAACCTGCTATGAACTACACATATTAAAGGTGTATATATAACCTCAGACAAAAATAAGCAAAAAGGTTTATAGTCAAAACTCAACTTAATGTATCCAACTGTTAGAATATCAATGTTAATAATACTAATAATAATAATACTAATAATACTACTACTACTACTACTACTACTAATAATAATAATAATAATAATGATAATAATAATGTTAGAATATCAATGTTAATAATACTAATAACAATAATAATAAAAGTTTAAAGGCATATAAAATTATATTTGGTTTATTCAGATAGCTACAGCGGACTTAACATGTATTAAAATCAGTTGCTCTTTACTGCTATTTCTATTCCAGACAGCATGATCAGACATGGAGCATATATAGATGTAACAGAGTACATCAGTCAATAAAACAGTGTGGTTATGCTGGTGTATTGATCTAGCTCCAGTAAACGGATGGTTGTCACAGCAGCCAAACCGGTTGCAGAGTTTGCACAGAGTCACAGTGTGATGTGTTAATTTCTGTGTGTGTACAGTCATTTTCAAGTGTCCAGTTTCTAAGGATAATCGTGATCTGCAGTGACTGAGTGAGTATCTTATATATTTTTGTCTACAAGCATTATTCTGTCAGGGTTACTTCTTTCATATTTCAATCCATGGGCATATTTATATCTATAGCCATATTTCAATCCAAAGCATATTTCTAGATTATTAAGAGATATTACTATTTGGTAACATACATCTATCTTCAGGCATATTTCCATCTACAGGTATATTTAAATATTAGGGGTCAACCAATATTGGTTTTTCAGTGCCAAAGTCAACACTGATTATTAAGAGTTAATGAGGCCAGTAACTGATATTTGGAACTGGCATGAATTTATTTATTTCTGAAATTAAGTTTTTAATTTTAATGAATTATTTTAAATGTAAAAGAATAGATAGAATGAGTTCCCTAAGATGAAAGTAATAACAAATAACTAAAACTGGGGGAACTTCCACCTATACTAAAAGCTGAATGGCAGAATGCCTAATGCGGCGGTCACGCTGGGCCCTGTGTGAATATTTTGAGCGGAAAGTTTACATACAAAGTCAATGCACAGAAGTGAGTAGACACATATTTTGCATTGCTAGCTCCGTGCGATGGCGTGCATTTCTCTTTTAGCCATTTCTGATGTCAGTCTGATTGACATCAATCAGTCTGATCAGAGTGATGTCATGTGACATGCCAGCCAGATTCAGTTCGTTCACAATGGAGGAAAAACCCAGAGCTCTACCACACTAAAAGTTTTATCTACAGACTGTTTAAAAAAAGAAAAGCCTTGGAATAAAGTCAGCGAGGAAGACACTCTACTTGGTAGATGCGAGTACACATATGAATAACACAAAAATGATGTTTTTATGTTAATATTATTGCTGAGTTGTTGAGATGATTAGAAACAGCTGTAAAACAGCAGTAATATAAAATACTCATTCATGTCATCTGTGTTTCTGTCACAATGGTGTTTTAGATGATGAAGCTCTGTTACTTAGACAGGTTTTCTGATGGGACACAGTGTTTCAGGACAAGCACCTGCAAGAGATGTACTGATTAATTATCTAGTAATAGTATCCAAAATTCAGCATCACACAGCAGAGAGCAATGAACTCACCACAGATGATCAGGCAGGCACTACTTTTTTTACTATTATTATTGTTATATTATAAGTAGCATTTTTTATATTCAAATTACCACGTGAATAATATAAATAAAGGCACGATTTAACAAACCGTATGTGATAAAGTCAAGGGCTCATGAATTTGCGATATCTCTGGATAACAAAGCAGGGCACAGAAACGCAGGTAAAGTCTCTTTAATATCTATATGCAGAACCCCCCCCCCCCCCAGAGCCCCTTCTACTGGCCATAAACTGCTATAGCACACAAATCTCACTCTATAGCAAGAGGTAACTTTTTAAATTGCAAATGTGATGATTTCAGTAGAGCAGCAAAGTTTTAATTTAGGATACCTCTGCTTTTTTACATGAAATTCTGATGAAGTCAATGAACCCAACCTCAGTTTACAGCAGAGAACAGTACAGAACTGTATAAAAACAATTATTTTGCTCAAATAAGCTCTGTAAATATTGGGGCTATTTATGCATTCAGTCGTTCGCACTTCGGCAAGACTGATCTTATTCAAAGCGACTTTTTAATTAAGTGTTTCACCTCTTCATAAGTTTCCATCAGTCCTGTTTTTTGCTTGGTGACACACCGAGAGACATGAATGCACACATACCAGGATAAGTTAAACCAGGCTTGACCAAGCCATGCCTTCTCATTCTGGTTTAAATGGGCAACCAACTAAGCCAGGATGAACTTAGTAGCATAAGTTACAGCCCGCTTTCTCAGATATCCTGGTTATCTTAATTGTACTTTTGTGCAATAGGCCCCTCGTGTAACAGACCTTATTCAAAGCAGATATTTGTCAACATGTAACTGTAGGACAAACCAGTAACAGGTTTTTAAGGTAATTAAGGTTCAACTTGAAGTTTAAGAGAGTCAGGGTTGTGCTATTGTTCAAGTAAAAGGGAAGGTCACACTAAATACTTTAGACTTAAACCTGTAGAAACTGTTAGGTTTTTGGATATTTTCTGTAAACATACAGGTTTACTGAATGTTCTTGATGTGTTAAAAAAAATGTGAGAAATAATGATACTGTATGGTCGTTGCTGTTTGTGCAAGACTTTTGCACAGTACTGTATGTATAAAGACAGGCATCTATCACTGCACATGTTTCAATCAACAGGCACATTTCTATTGGAATTTGTCCAATATATATATATATATATATATATATATATATATATATACACAGTATATATATATATATATATACTGTATATATATAAATATACCAGTAAATGAAAACATGCCTGTAGATAGTATCCAGACATCCAGTTCATATCGACAGGTGTATTTCTATCTACAGGTGTATTTCTATCTGGTACTGTATATTTCTATTTACAGATACATATGTCTTTGAACAGTATATTTCATTTGTATATTTCTTCCTACAAATATCTATCAGCAAGTACTGTATATTTATAGCTTCAGGTGTATTTTATGTAAAGGTAAATTGTTATCTGCAGGAACTGTGTTTCTATTTAGAGATATATTTCAATGGTATATTTCTATCAGCAAGAACTGTACATTTCTATATTTAGGTATATTGTTTATCTACAGCTATATTAACATTTGCATGTATAGTGCAATGGTATACTTCGATCTTGTGACGGCCCCTGCCTAGCCAAGCCTCAAGTGTTTTATTGCTGGTATGAGTCGTGTGTATTTTCCCCGCAGATCTATGGGTACCTGGGAGAGTGTGGGTGTGGCAGCCAGCCGAATTTGGAGCACCTGTGCCTTGCTGCCACAGAGGATAAAAGGCCCTCCCCTCAGTGCCGTTCAGGCTCTCTGGTTTTGACGCTTCCACCAGCCAGCAGCTGCAGGCCTTTTTGTTTGTTTGATTCTGGTTCTGTTTTCACTCCGCAACACCCTACACTTCTTTATTCACACACCCACACTTAAATGGCTGATATCACTGATTGACACACTCCATATTTGCAAATTATTGTTTAGTTGTCTCTTTTGTTTTAAGAAATATTTTTACTTTCCTGCCATCCATTGCGTCCCTTCCCATATATGCCATGGCCTAGGAGCCGGGTTATGACAATGTACATATCTATTTATATCTACAGATACTGTATACTTCTAACTACAGGTGTATTTCTCTGTGCCAGGTTTATTTCTAATGGTTTTACTTCAACAAGAGCACAGAGCACTATAGACACCTCAGTAGTTTGTCCACCTTCAGCAGTGGAGCTGCCCCTGACCACCTCACCTGTATCAATACCAGTGTATAGCTGAGACACAGACAATAAACCTATTTAATCAATAAACATGATTCTACCTGAGCACAAAACAAAGTGACATTAAAACATGAGGTGGTGAAATCTAAATCTAACCTACTTGTCGTGAGCAGAGAAAGCAGAAAGAGGGGCGATCCAGTGAAATCCAGACTGGTGCGAGCCTTTTCCAAAGAGAAAAACAAACCCTGCACCTAGAGAGGACTTTTCCCTGTGAACATATCTTATTATGAGTATCCAGTCAAACTGTAGCTTTGAGTTTCCTTCTCGACTTCACTGTCAACACAGCTGTGGTCAGAAGCGGCTACAGAACACTTACAAGCAGGCAGAGAATAGCAGTGGTTCCACAAAAAACCCGTCCACTGAACTTTTCCAACTTGCTCATTCCAATAGGTACAGCTGTGGAGTTGCACCAGGAAATAGCGGAGGCCTAGACGGTACGGCAGCTAGTTCCACCCGAAATTCCGGCAATTTCTTAGCCACAGTACACAGAAACCTCCGGTGACTACCACCGAAGGACACTTCATAAAGCCTTAAATGGCCTCGTTGTGGCAAAGTGCCTTTACTTACCCGCAAAGTGCGATTCTCCCGTGGCTAGATGTCGATCTGTTTCCCTCAAGCCACAGCAGGAACTTACTCTACGTCACGTGTCGAGCTGTCATGGCGCGGATTGGCTGATTGTCAAACTAGAGCTTAATGGGAGATGTAGTTCTTTATCAGGCTGCCATGTTCCACATTAGACACAAGAAGCAGCTTTTGTTTACGGAAGCATGTAGCTGCCACGCCAGAACAAAATAAATGGTTTGCGTTGACATGACAATCTTGTTAAGTTTGAACATTAGCTTTATAATTATTACTATTGTTATTATAAAATTATTATCATTATTATTATTAGTATTATTATTATTTGAAAGTCTTTTAAATGTCTATTTGATAGCTTAACTATAGTAATTAAACAGGACAATATTTGAATGTCTTGCTTGGGTGCAAAGATGGAGGAAATTTCCCACCACAGTTGCCATAGGAACAGCAGCATATGTCTCCATTATTAGTGAATGGGGTAAAATTTGAAGAAAACATTTAAAAAAAATGTGAGGAATTTAAAAAAGCTGTTTACATGCATATGTCACTAAAAAGCCCGATATTTTGATACCTGAATGAGCGAAATCAGTCGCTAACGGTGGAAGTAGTTAGCAGGGCCAGCATTCACTGGAGCCTTCACACCAACTAGCATTCACACTAACTATAAATTGAAAAATAAATAAATAAATAAACAAGGAGTGCTGTTTTGGGTCACAAAGGTGGAAAATAATAAGCTATGAATTAAAGGTAAGAACAAAAGTGAAAATACAAAAAAAGCAGCATTGTATGGGCCCTTGCAGCCGTCACTCTACCAGCAGGTAATGCTTTGCCCTTGACTCAGTTTTCATGTGCTGATGTTTTCTGGCTGGGTCCCTCATCTCACATGATAAGTTTTATGCAGATCTGTGAAAGTCACAGGCCACTTCCTGTTTAGTGGCAAAACGGCGGCTAAATTCAAAATGTCCTTTTTTATTTATTTCCTGACTGTGTAATGTGGGGTAACCAGACTAGACGGCAGATGGGGATAGAAGATAGAGCAAGGGGAGACAGACCAATGGAGTGAGGGCAGATTAAATGGGAGAATAAAAGAATAATAATAATTAAAGGGCGAGTATCACAGATTCTTTCTGTGCACAGCAAATCTGTTCGACACCACAAGGCACGCAGTCAACTACACTGCATAGTTACTGGACAGGTTTATAAAAAAGTTATTGCTAGTGTTCAGGGTCGGTCTCTTGTGTCACGTATGAAGTTTCAAGGTGTGACATGTTTGTTTATGTTGGTACGATTAACGTGCTCAGACAAGTTTGTTCATTTACAAAACATGCAAAGATGGGAGCGCCAAATTCAAAATGTTGGCTTCCTGTTTTGTTGAGGCCATGGTCCCAGTAGAATTTCTGATAGTCTTGAGCTGTGACATGTTTCCACCAATTTTTGTGGAATTTGGTGCAACATGGTTTTGGCTTTGTCCCAATGGGTTTCACCTTTGGGGGCGCTACTGAGTCATCTTTGCACCACTTTTACGTCCTCTGTGTGAGTGCTCGGCCCGAACAATACAAAATAAAATAATTACTGTCCTGTTGAAAAGTTGATTTTTGATAAGATAAGAATAGAATATACAGCATAAACATTAACTAACCAAAATATTCACTATTATTTGGTTGTATGTTCAACCATGTGACCTCATCATTTAATGTCATTTGTTTGTTACCTGCCATTTCTTCAATCATAATTATGTGCACCGATAAATACTGCAGTGGATTTGAACAATTAAGAAGTCAATTAATTAATAGTTTTTAAATTTAATTTTTTTGATTGATTTTGAAGAAAATAAAATATATAATGAGTTGCATGACATTTAGGATAGCTACTCACAGTCTGTTGCTGAAGATACATTATTCATGGACATATAAGCTTACAGTACAGCAGCAGAAATGTGACACCTTCACCCTCACAGCTGCACTTCTCATCTGTAACAGTAGATGGCAATAAAGCTCAGCGGCTCGAGTGCCAAGTAGGTCTTCACATCCACTGACTTTGCTTTGGTGGAAGTGTTTTCAGGGAGATCAATAAAAATCAACCATCCTCCATCTATCCATTATCTCCCACTTTATCATCCACACGAGGGTCGCGGGGGGAGCTGTGCCAATCTCAGCCGACATTGGGCGATAGGCGGGGTCACCCTGGACATGAAAATCAAAGCAGTATAAATGCTTTAATTATGATTTGAGATCACAACTTCTGGTCTGATCAGGTGAAGGATATTCAGCTGTGACATGAACTTCGCCAATCAATGTAACTCAATTTTACACATTAAAGCAATTTACTGTGTAAAATTGATCAAACAGAGACAACAATTTAAATATGTGAAATATATACATATGAACATTTGTGCATTTGTGTGTGAGCAGTTGGAGATGATGATGTGTAGATGTGCAAAGGGGTTCGCAAAGGTAAAATTCAGATGTTAGAGGGATAGTTTTGTTGTTGTGTGTGGTTGTGCGCTGTGCATACCCAAAACCAACATTAGGCTGGCAGACATGCTCTCAATGAAAACTCTTCACAAAAATACTTTGCTATTGTTATTATTATTGTTATTATTATTATTATGATTATTATTATTATTATTATTATGAATAACAAGAAAAAAACTAAATGATTGAAAATCTCTTTTGAAGCATAGGACCGTTTTTGTTTTTTTATCCATATACACCATGAGAATAGGAACAAAACAACAAAACCCTACAACTGCTGTTTATATAAATGTTTGTAACCATTTACTATATTTTGCCTAAATGCACTTTATTGTTTTTACAAAAGGATGTTTGCTTTGATGGATGTTTTTCACTAATAATAATCAAAGGGATAAAGCACAGATCAGCCTGCTTGTGAGTTGGCACAGATAAATGGCAGTGCAGTCAGTGAGGGTATATCAGTAGACATTTCACATGATAAAATGAGTTCATTTTGACTCTCAGCGCCGATTAAAAAGAAAAGTATGGCCTTGGGTCACATACTTTACTTATCTAGAGGGCAAGATTATATTCAGTTTTAAATATAATCATTCACATTTAAAACAGGTTGAACTCGTTGATTTGGCCCCATTCTCTCATGCATTATCATTTAAGAATGCAAACACTTCAACAAAACAAAAACATTTCAATTTATTTCATTTAATTAAAGGCCTCTTAAAAATTGAATATTTTTATTGTAAATGTTTAGCAAGATCCACTGTTTTGCCTTCTCATAGTTTTCTTTTTTGGATATATTAAGTGGTGCTTTGTGGGCTAACATACATTCTAAAGCTTTTTTAAATAGTATGAGGGAGTAAAAAAGTAAGCTTTAGAGAACTAAGTTGTAATGTTATTTTCGAGCAAAAAATTATCAGCTCGATTAATAATAGTATGACTTTTTCTTGTAATATTACAACTTTGTTCTAGAGAAAAATATTTAAGTCATAATAGCACAAGAAGAAAATTGTAATATTATTATTTTCAAGCAAAATCTCAGATGATCAGCTGGTATAATTTAATTACAAGAAAAAACTCTCTTAATATTACAAATATTATGACTTAAACGTGAAAAATATAGTCACAATATTATGAGAAGAAAGCCCTAATATTAAGTCATATAATTACAAGAAAAAAAGTTTTTATACTTTTCTCATAATTATATGGCTCTATTCCTGTAAATACAACTTCTTTCGTAATTATACGACTTTATTCTCACAGTGTTATGACTCTTTTCACATAATATGACACTTTTAATATTTTTATGGCTCTAATACTAAAATAGTGTTTTCAAAAAAATAATAATTCTTGCGTTGTAATAATCTTACGTTTTAATAATGTTTTTTAAAAACATGTTCACACATGTTGGAAAGGAAATGTTCTGCTGGTAAAACACAAAGAAAATGTAACTGTTTATACTTTTAATTAAGTATGAAAATTATAAATAATGTACAGAAATGCACACAAGAAAGGATCAGCCTAAAACACGTGATATCAATAAAGTGGGTACAGTCTGATCCATATTACCAGGAGGCACAGTCTGGGAATTGAGAGCACACCAATGACTTTTTTAATCAATTGTTCCCAATCAGTGTGAACATGTACATGAACACTGATGAGGACTGACAGTATGTTTGTAAAAACATTATCATCATGTTTTCCTTTTATGGTCCGCATCATGTCTTTATCATGTTTTTTTTATAATATAAATCTACTCACCTTATCAAAATCAATGAGGACTTGTGTGAATTCCAAACAAATATGATATTTGATTATATTCTACTGCATGAAAAGAAGTGCACGGCCAACAAGCCTGCAGGCAACAACCATGTTAAACAAGGGATGAATGAATTAATACACAGGTGGCAGTCTAAAAAAAGAAAAAAACTATTTACTTTAAGTACTGATAATCTTGTACACACGTGGCCTTCATCATCTTATTCCCACCCATTACTGTCATTATGAGATGGTCTTTAGTTTTAAATAATGCAGGGGTCTACAAAATTTATATGGATGAATGGATTGATGACAGGGTGTCAAACGTACGGCCCGCGGGCCAGATTCGGCCTATCCCAGAAGGTCCAGTCCGGCCTGCAAGATGAATTTGCGTAATATAAGTTACTATGAAGGGGCGTAAATATGTGTTAAGTTTCAAACGCTCAGACTCTTCCAGATCACCTGAGTGTCCGCCTGTTCATCTCCTATCTGTAGAAGTAAGGTATAGTCACCTGTGAAGTGTGTGAGTGTGACAGGCAGCAAGGACTCAAATGTGCAAATGCAGTGTTTCCCCATTAAAACAGCAAGTGTTTCTGAGAGACCAGGCTGCAGTAGTTCATCGCTCTCTCTTGCCCTTTCCCTAAAACTTGAAATGACAAATGGTCAACTGTCGTGTCCTGCTGTAGCAGTGTCAGGTGGCTTTGAGGATTCACAGGGGTCAGTGGCTACGCAGCAGCTGGGCAGTTTTAAATTTCACTCCATTATAAATAGATTGAGATGGACCAAATGATGTCTGTATTATTATTGGCATACTATTAAAATGTTGTCATTTGAAAACTTCATTTAAACTACGACTTTTGACATGGATGCTATAGAAATCCCACTATTTCTGGTAGGACATACAGGCGACTCAAAAATATAGCATAATAGTGGGATGATAATGGTCTAATGGTCCATTATGTCCTAGATTTACAGCATAATAACACCTGTGTGCTTGAAGAATCACTGTTGGATATGTTAAGAATAATCTAAGTTGGCAAAAGTGAAACACAAGTCCTGTTTTTAGTTATTTTAATATGGACTAAAAAAATAAATATCACTATATCACATATGGATGAGGAGTGTACTGGCACTTTACTCACTGGCTATTTCTGTTTATTTTTTATATTATAGATTCATTTTGCATCATTTTTTTTTATTGTGAACTCTATATCATTCCATATCAAAACAAACATTTTTTGTTGGAATTCTGAGAAATATCATCACAATTGTCATTATTTTATTGTAAGCTCAAAGTGCACACCCCACTCCTCCTGACCAGACTGGACACTCACTGGCCCCCAGGTCATTTGAGCTTAACCCTTATGTAATGTTCACATTTTTATTACTCAGCCAGTGTATTTTTGGGTTTTTAATTCAACACGATCAAACAATTTTGTTAAAATGTTAAAAATACCAAACAGAGGTTTAATTCATCCCAAATACAAGCAAAATAAACAGAATACATGCTTAATATTGGCCCTTTACCTTTGTTAGATCACATTTATGATTTCTTTTTTTAGTAAAATGTAATAAAAATCAAGAAAATCAATTATAATCAAGATATGAGTGGGGGGATCAACACATTTACAAGTTAATCAAGGTTTTTCCACAACTATTGATTTTTAATTTGTACTAATGTATACATGCCCATTCAGATCAGTTTACACAGCATAAGCTGACACAGTGAGACCAGGACACAGAGTTGCAGTCTTTCATGCTTCTCTGTGCTTCTTTACGAGCAGTCACCAATTAAAAACCCTATAGAGACTGTGTCTGCCCCTCGACCTACTAAAGTAAAAACTAAAGTAAATAAAGTAAATAAATCAATAACAAACAGAAGAGGAGTTAGACATTCTAACTTAATAAAGATTAATACTAACAATAAAATAGAGTCAAATAATACCACTTTTAAATGTGGACTATTAAATATTAGGTCTCTCTCCTCAAAATCTGTTTTAATAAATGATCTCATTTCTGACAATTGTATTGATTTATTCTGTGTAACTGAAACTTGGTTACATGAAGAAGATTACGTTAGTCTAAATGAGTCAACTCCACCCACTCATGCTAATACCCATATTCCTAGAAGCTCAGGCCGAGGAGGAGGTGTAGCAGCCATTTTTAATACTAGATTATTAATCAATCCCAAACCCAAACTAGGATATTCATCGTTTGAAAGCCTTATTCTTAACCTAGCTCATCCTAGTTGGAAATCACAGAAACCAGTTATGATAGTCACAGTTTATCGTCCACCTGCACCTTATTCAGAGTTCCTATCAGAGTTCTCTGAGTTCTTATCTGAGTTGGTGCTTAAGACAGATACAATCATAATTGTAGGGGATTTCAACATCCATGTAGATGTTGACCGTGATAGTCTTAGCTGCGCATTTAACTCGCTGTTGGAATCAATAGGTTTTATTCAACACGTTAATAAACCAACTCATTGCCTTAATCACACCCTCGACCTTGTTTTAACTTATGGTATTGATATTGATAACTTAAACATAGTTCCTCAAAACCCTCTCCTTACTGATCATTATTTACTCACATTTAATTGTACAATAATGAACTACAATAACATAAATAAGAAATACAGCTACAGCCGGTGCCTGTCTGATAATAATATTAATACATTCAAAGAGACAGTGCAACCTTTATTTAACTCGGTGCCATATGTCAGTACATCTGAAGGTACCTTTTGTGATTTTACCCCCGCCCTCATAGATAACCTTGTTGATAGTACAGCGGCCTCACTGTGTACTACATTAGATTGTGTTGCCCCTCTGAAAAAGAAGGTGGTGAATCAGATGAGACGAGCACCATGGTTTAACTCCAATACTCGTGCTCTTAAACAGGCGTTATGTAGATTAGAAAGAAAATGGCGTTCCAATAACCTAGAGGAATTTTATATAGCCTGGAAAGATGGTTTTGTAGCTTACAAAAAAGCCCTACACAAAGCTAGAGCTGCCTATTATTCTTCTCTAATTGAAGAAAATAAGAATAATCATAGATATCTTTTCAGCACTGTAGCCAGGCTGACACAGAGCCACAGCTCCACTGAACCATCTATTCCTTTAACACTGAGCAGTGATGACTTTATGAACTTTTTTGTGAATAAAATAACATCAATTAGAATCAATATTGATCATCTCCTCCCTCATATTGGGACTGACTCATCTTTTAGCACAAGAGCTGTAGAAGCACCAGGTGCACAGTTAGACAGTTTCTCCCCTATAGATCTCCCTGAATTAACATCATTAGTTTCATCATCTAAGCCATCAACCTGTCAGTTAGATCCTATCCCCACCAAACTGTTTAAAGATGTCTTTCCTTTAATTAACAGCTCTATATTAACTCAAATTAATCTATCCTTATTAACTGGATATGTGCCCCAAACGTTTAAAATAGCAGTTATTAAACCCCTTCTCAAAAAAGCGACCCTTGACCCAGACATTTTAGCTAACTACCGACCTATATCTAATCTTCCCTTTGTTTCTAAAATCTTAGAAAAAGTAGTTGCTAATCAACTATGTGAATATTTGCGCATTAATGGCCTGTTTGAAGATTTTCAGTCAGGTTTTAGATTAAACCATAGCACAGAAACAGCACTAGTTAAAGTTAGTAATGATCTTCTCTTGGCTTCAGATAATGGTCTAGTCTCTTTACTTGTCCTGTTGGATCTTAGTGCTGCATTTGACACCATAGATCATAATATTCTACTGCAGAGATTGGAGCAGACTCTTATGATCACAGGTGCTGCCCTCTGCTGGTTTAAATCATACTTATCTGATAGATTCCAGTTTGTTCATGTTAATGATAAAGCCTCACTACAAACTAAAGTTAATTGTGGAGTTCCACAAGGCTCAGTGCTTGGGCCTATACTTTTTACCTTATATATGCTTCCTCTAGGGAACATTATTATTGTTATATTACATTGTTATGCAGATGACACACAGCTTTATTTATCAATGAGGCCGGATGAAATAAATCAGGTTGTTCAACTCCAGGAATGTCTCAGAGACATTAAGTCCTGGATGACCTGTAACTTTCTACTTTTAAACTCAGAAAAAACTGAGGTCATTAAACTCGGCCCTAAACACCTCAGAGAAAAACTTTCCGATCACATTGTCACTTTAGATGACATCACCCTGGCTTCCAGTTCCACTGTGAGGAACCTTGGAGTTACTTTTGACCAGGAAATGTCATTTGACTCACACATTAAACTAATTTCCAGAACATCCTTCTTCCACCTGCGGAACATTAAGAAAATTAGAAACATTCTGTCTTTACGGGATGCTGAAAAACTAGTTCATGCTTTTGTTACATCTAGATTAGATTACTGTAACTCCTTATTATCAGGATGTTCCAACAAGTCTGTTAGAACCCTTCAGTTAATTCAAAATGCTGCAGCACGAGTTCTGACAGGAACTAGAAAGAGAGACCATATAACTCCAGTGTTAGCTTCTCTACACTGGCTCCCTGTACAGTTTAGAATTAAATTTAAAATCCTCCTCCTCACGTACAAAGCACTTAATGGTCAGGCCCCTTCATACCTGAAAAACTTAGTCTTACCTTATCGCCCTAATAGACCACTTAGGTCACAAAATACAGGCTTACTTGTGGTTCCTAGAGTCTGCAAGAGCAGAATGGGAGGCAGAGCCTTTAGTTACCAGGCTCCTCTCCTGTGGAACCAGCTCCCAATGATAGTTCGGGAGGCGGACACTCTCTCTGTATTTAAAGTTAAACTTAAAACTTTCCTTTTTGATAAAGCTTATAGTTAGAGCTGGTTCAGGGAAACCTGGACCAGCTCTTAGTTATGCTGCTATAGAACTAGACTGCTGGGGGATTTTTTATCTGTGGTGCACGCACATTCACTCTCTCACACTCAGGATATGATTTTGACTTTTTATATGTCATTAACCTTGTCTCTTTCTCTCCCTAGTTTGTGTATTTCCTTCCTTCCCTCTCTCTCTCTCTCTCTGTATTCTCATCATGCAGGTTGCGGGACCAAGATCCAGTTTTCGAGGCTACCCACATCATCACCATTATTATTGTGCTATAATTAAAAAGTCGATATCATTAACTGTATTAACTTGTAACTTGATACAGTTGTTGTGTATCTGCTCCTGGTCTCTCTCTCTCTTCTGTCTCTACCTCATCTCCCTCTTGTCCTTTCTCTCCCCCCTCCCCTTTCTGTCCCCTACCATCCTCTGTCCCCGATTTTCCTTTCACCCCAACCGGTCGAGGCAGATGACTGCACATTTCTGAGCCTGGTTCTGCCAGAGATTTCTTCCTGTTAAGAGGGAGTTTTTTCTCTCCACTGATGCCTAGTGCTTGCTCATTGTGTGAACTGTTGGGGTTCTCTGCTCTCTTTGATGTTGTCTTTGTACAGTGCCCTGAGATAATGTATGTTATGATTTGGCGCTATACAAATAAAATTGAATTGACAGTCCAGACAACATGAGGGGCAGAGATATGTGTTGCTTCTTGTATATTGTTTTTCTGTCCATCTTGGGTCCACACTTGCTTCTTTTGCTGCTGCTTGGGTGGATAGAGCACTAGCATTCTCCACCTGAATTCTCCTCATAACGGATGCAGAGGTCTTTGGAACATGTCTTCTCTGGATTTGAGGTCGGTCCAGTGCCTCTCCCACTTCCTTGAGAAAGAGACATCTCATCTGGAGCTTCCCTCTATTCCACTCTGGGTTCAGTTCCCTCCAGATGTCCAATATGTCATAGAAAGAGGACAGTGGCTCCTCCGTCAGGCTGGGGCTGGCTGCTGATCAGCTGGTCCTGTTGCTCTTCATTTTGGAGCTGATGCTCAATCCCATCCTCTTCTTCAAAGTCACCATCAGACTCTGAATATTCTTCCTCTTGATCATCATCAAAAGCTTACCTCTCTTCCACGATCAAGTGCAAGGACCTCTGACCGTAGAATCTTGTGGCCATCTTGATCAGTTGTGATAAATGTGTAGGGGGTCGTGCAGTGTGTGGTCGATAAATATGTTCAGATATATGTTCTTCACAGAAAATGAGGATAATCAAACACAGGTGGATCACATTGGGGCGGGGCATACAATCAAGAGTGAAGACAAAAGGAAGTAAAAATGAACAAGGTACAAACAAGACAAAAAAACTACACAAACAGGAAACAAGGAACATAAAACCTGACACACAACTACAAACCCAAAGTTAAAGAAAACAGAAATAAAAACTGAATATTGTCCAATGAAAACCACAAAATCACTCCCAATAAAGACAAATGGGAAATTTCAACTTTTACTCAAGTGAGAGAACAGAAATTTGGATTTCTTCTTCTCCTGTGGGGTTTAACCAGCTTCCATCCATGATGTAGCATCACTGCCATCTACTGGAGTTAGAAGACTCAACCCATTCCATCATAACTCTAGAGCAGTGTTTCCCTGACTTTTTAAAAATGGCAAACAATCATGAATCACAACACAAATTGGGACAAACTGAATTTGGGACAAGAGCAAATCAGTGCATAATTTAGTGACACATATAGCAAACACCTGATATCATTTTGAATTTTGAACAAATAATTTCCAAAAAACGTTTGGTAGATTCATTGAAACTTAATTAATGTTTGGGAATCACTTTTCAGGAGTGACATTTATAGAGGCACTTTTCACATACAATAGTGAGGTCCTTTGATGACTTTTTAAAGTTATTAAAGGTATCAATCATGCCATTATCAGCAAAAGTAAAATCAATAATACTTGAACTACAAATGAAATAATAGGTAAATAACACCTCAAACAACATTGCAGTTACTACTAAAAAAATGACCTAACTGCTCTGACCCAATGAAAAGTCCTCACCACAGTCTTCAAATACTATAATGTCAGTGTGGTTTCCAAACACTGGGTTGGGACCCACAGACATTATGATTTGTACAACTCTCCCAATCTTTTTGATAAGATTTACTGTATGTGAATGTGTTTTAAGAAATTAAGTTTCGATTAATAAAAATGTATTGAATTAAATGAAATAATTTGCTTACCAATTCAAGCCGATATTTGATGTTACAGATAGGGCAGTAAATTACTCACTGCATTATCATTCCAGTGTCACCCTCCCAGTTTCTTCTGATTATAGGGTGCATTCACACCAACCCAACCAGAAAGTCCGGTTCATTTGGGTAGGTGTGAGTGCGCAACCAAACTCTGATCTGCACCAAAGAAGGGAACTCTGGTCCGCCTTAAAAAGTAGGTCTCGGTTCGCTTCAAGTGAACTAAATGCAGGAAGCGGACTACAACGCAGGGTAAATAAAACCAAATGATACGCGTGTGTAGAACAATAGCCGGTAGAAAATTGTGTGAGCCCATTGTTGCAGCGTATCTGTGTCGTATGTTCACATAAAACCATATGATATGATGCAGCACCAAGTTTTACTCTTATGTGGCGGAAACACATACAGTAAGCCAATTGGCATTAACCAACAGATGAGTGAGTTTTCTTGTTCATTGTTGTCTTGTCTTCTCCTTCAGTACTTCTTCTTGATGCAGTGCCGCCTCAGGCTAGGAGGGGAGTATGTCATTCAAAAGTTGGCAATGTGAACGCAAACTCCCACTGGCTGGATGTTGCAACCCATAATTGAAGTCATACCGAGTCTAGTGGACAGGTGTGAAAACGAAGGAAAACACCATCTTTTTTCCAGGCCAGGTTGTGGGGAAGAACTGGGAGATCGTTACGCCATCTACCCACAGCTAAGCTTCACTTTTGTTCCAGTTCACCCAAGCTGCAGATAGAATGTTAAAAGATTTTGTTCAACCTTTGGTTTTTAATTAAAACATGACATAATCTGCATAACCAGATAAAACAATGTTTTCATTAAAACCAGGTAAAATCAGGCCATCAATGATTGTGTGAATTTGACATTGAGTGCATCTATGCTCCCTGAAAGGAGCACACAGACTACCATTGGACTTCAGCATACTCTCAATGTCACTGTATAACACCTGGACCTTGTCAATCAAACTAGTGCTGAACCCAAACTTCTCCATTGTTTTCCAGAGGAACACGGTCAAATGCCTTTTCCTGATCTAGCAAAATGTGACCAGTATCTACACCTAATGACCTGCTCCATAGCTTCCCTCAGCCTGGTAGCCAAAGCCTTGGACAGAATCTTGTAATCAGTACACAGCAAAGACACAGGGTGCCAATTTTTAATATCCTGCAGGTTACCTTTTTTGGGGAGAAGGGCAACAACAGCCCTGTGGCAGGACAGTGGCAGAGATCCTGAGGCCAAACTTTCATTAAAAACATCTAAAAGGTCAGGTGCTAAAATATTCCAGAATGCTTTAACAAACTCAACACTTAGGCCATCAATGCCAGGAGACCTCCGGACTGATTCATTCAGCTACTTGATGTTTATATTGTGGTCATTAGGTTGCCCTAGATAGAGCTACGTACGTCATATTTCACAATAACACCACATTGAGTTAATTTACTCTGTGCGACCACGGCAGCCTTGATAGAGGCGTCTAAACGTGAGCTAGCTAAGTGAAGTTAACTTAGCTGACATTACTTTTTCACCAGCTAGGTAGCCACATGCTATTCATTGTGAGATTGACGATTGTTAACCAAAAGTTATCGTGCTGTTGCTGTTGGAAACGAAGTCCCCTCTGTTAATATTTTTGATCCACGTCGTGGCGAACATTGTGCACACCCAGGGAATCACTTTAGAGCGTACGGCCGCAGACAGGGGCACTCTTCATGAGGTAAAGGTTTGTGTTGTTTTCAGTCCAGTTCATTCAGTTTGGAGCAGCCAAGAATTGCACAGGTTCTTCCTGACTTCTTAGACATCGTTGTCAAAATTAATGCTGCATAAAAATTACAGGTAAAAGTAGAAATGCACATTTCTTATGACAGCTCCCATTCAATTGCGCATAGACTGGAGAGAGACACCACCGCAGCTATGGCGGCTTATTTACTTCCGTTTTTTTTGCCGGATTCATCTATAATTAAACTCTTATGTCTTGTTGTTGAGAATCATAAAGAGCAGTGGGGACTTACAGCCTGACAGTATTTTTTTTAATCGGCAACACCACCTTTCTGTGTCTTTACAAATCTTTGATCAGAAAATCCTCACTGGTGAACTAAGGCACATTTGAGAGAGTCAGCGGCAGCAACTGCTCAAACAGCCCAGTCACGCTGATGCCTGTCTCTACCATGTTCACCTGTTCTATTTTCTCCACAAACAGCAGACTTCACAGAGCTGTGGCCAATGATCTCCCCCACATCAAACGCCACCTCCTCCACATTGCACGCAGTGAACAGTCTTCAATCTCCGATCTTAAAGCCGTGCTTCCATGACAGCTTGGAGAAGCCACTGGAAGCCATGACGGCGACCGAGTGGGTGACCAACCGGTTAAACACACAAAAGGCAAACCTACAAACCCAAACAACTAACACAACTATACAATCAGTTTGACAAAGAATAAGGGGCAGAAAAATTAAAGAAAATGCAGTGAAAACTCTCACTCCGGCCAGAAGAAGAAGGGGGCTGTCTAAGGCCAAGAGAAAGCAGCACAAATATTCTGCAGACATCAAAGACAAAGAAGATGAGCCCTTTGTTATGTGGCTTATATCTGTTGTTCTTGTGTCCCTGGCGGCAGCCATGTTTTCTCTAAGACTAAACATCTGTGTGTATCAAGCTAGTTCTCATAACCCTGGCCCTCTTGCAAACCATTCAGACATAATGCATTCCCTAGTCACTTACCCTAAATTTATCACATCTGAAGGCCTAACCCTTAACTTTTAACCTTTAACCTAACACTGACCCAAAACCAAGTTTTAACTCTAACCCTAATATCAAGACGTAACCCTCAAATAGCACTTTTACATTGTAAGGACCAGACAAAATGTACTCAACCAAAAATGTGTCCTTACAGCCTACTAAACTTAACTCAGCCTTACTCTCAAACTTAACCACAGCCAATTAATGCCTTCATTCACAATCTTACCTCAACCAGAGCCTCAGTAATGAGGTTCTGCCTACACTGCATATACTGATTTTGAAGAAAGTAAAATGAGTTTTAGGGAACATTTCCCAAAACATTTTGCGATGCTAGCTCAGTGGTAGAGCAAGTCATCTTTCAACTCAAAGGTTGTGGGTTCGATTCCCGGCTTCACTACAGTAGTCTATATGCTGTTGTGTCCTTGGGCAAGATACTACCCCACGTTGCTCCTATGTAAATGGGTATGAAAGATTAGTGATAGAAAATGTGCTGCACATACTGTAGATGCGCTGTGTGAAAGTGTGAGTGAATGGCAAAACTGTAGTGTACAGCAGCGTTGAGTGGTCATCAACACTAGAGAAGCACTATATAAATAACAGTGGGGAACCTTCAGGGCCTTCTACGCCTTCAGAGAAGGGCCAACATTAATTCTGGACCAAAAAATATGAGTAATAAATAATATACTATATATATATATATATATATATATATATACGTATACATGTATATATGTAATTTAAAAAATCTATGTCATTTAAATTAATACAATACATTTAATAAATTTTCTCTCATCTATGTTCTAAAGTTAAGTTTACTGTCAAGTTCCCATCAGCGATGAAAGGGTTACTGTCCTGAAACATGTTATCCAATCAGAATGGTCTGTCTCTATTAGGCCCGGTTAGCTGGCTCATTCATTGGATAGGACTTCTCGATTCCCGGAGAAGGCCCTTTCTGACACTTAAAGAGCTGACTGAGAGCATGCCACAGCTGTATCCCCTCACCTGCCTGGTGCTGACCATCCCCGTGTCCACCTCCCCCCATTGAGCGGTCTGAAGTTAATCAAGACGCACGGCAGAAACAGTGCTGGACAGGATCGCCTGGGATCTTTGTACTGATGTCTATATAGAAAGGACTTCTTTTGGAGCTCAAGTCAAAGGACAAACTTTACTACGCATCGCCCACTTCATAAGGAAAGACCGACGAATGGATTTCATTTTCATGTAAGGTAGGCCTTGTTAGTATGTTGTAAGTCACTTCAGTGGCGTTACTTTGTTTATAAAAGTGCCAGGGACAATAACCATAGCTTAAGTGTGGTTTGAAAAGTGCTGGGTACTTCATTCTTTTGACATTTCATTACAATATGCACTGCATTACAGTATATTGAGTGGCTCTGACACTCCTATTAGAGAAAAGGAAAAATAACACATACACATACAAAAATCTGAGAATGTGCGGAAGGATCCCGTCGCGGGTCCTCTCCCCGGCCGCCGGTGGGAATGTATCTCGTTGCGGGGAATGTTATTGATGTTATGGTCTATTTGTTTACATCCTTGTCATTGTTAAGTAAAGAATTGCAGTTGTTTAACGCTTTCAATTCATCCTACTGTTGCTTTTTTTCTGCGATTATTTATTTTCTCGGCAATGATGCCTGAGGTGAAGGCCCAGCTGTGCTCACTGTTCGCCACTGATAAATACAGACCATTTGCCATTTAAAAAGAAAAAAATCTTTGTTAAGTCTTTTTAACTGATCTACATTTTGGCATTGTTCAGTTTGATTTTTCCCTTTAGGAGTAGAATTACTGGTGCGAAATTATGATTTTATGTATGTCACTAATATGTAATTGTAAAGGTCTGTGGATTCATGTGGACAGCCTAAACCATGAAATGTTGCAAATGACTCACAGAGTGTAGCTCACAGCAATGAGAGTGAAGGCTGTGTGTCTGGGGTGAGGTCCTGTCTCATTAGGACCAAGATTTTGGTCTCCATGAGCTACTGGTCCTCAGTGTTCATGTCAGAAAATGGTGGTGACAAAGCGAGCTGTAGTGAGCTGAGCCTATACTAACTGTGACGTTGACAGACTGCCGACCACTGATTTCTAGTGCTGACACCGAACAATAGATCTTTTAAAAAAGCATTGACATACGTTAATCTCCAACATTTAGCAAGGAAGTCTCTAAAATGTCAACGTTTAACAGAGGAGTATGGTGTATTTAGTGAAACCACTGCCGAAAGCTGGCGATCCTGAGTGGCAACGCGTATTACAACCCATTCTACCATATTTCATTTCAGGGACTGTGTCAGACAGAGTCTGTGCTGCGGTCATGCAGGAAGCCTGAACTAATCTACTTAATTAACTGAGTCATTAACAATACTGTATCCCTAATCTTGACCAGTTCCTCAAAAATACAGTTCTGTTTCATGAGGACCAGATTTTGGTCTCCTTGAGGAAAACTGGTCCTGACAAGGTCAGTGTTTATGCCAGAAAAGGTCACAAAGGGGTAACACACACACACTTTGCAGTTGTTCATTACAAGTGAACAGTAAATCTGCTCAGAGACACATTAGTCACATTAGACACATCACCTCCACACCATCCCCTTGACCACCTCTTCTTAGCCTCCTTCTATTTTAATCCTAGTCCTTCTTCTTAACTTCCTTGTTCACCCTCATTCAACTCCCACAACCATCCTCTTCCCAGCATCTACCATCCCCCTCCCTCCTGCTCTTCTCCTCCGCTCCTAAATCTGTCCCTCCCTCCCTCCCTCCTCTCTCCCTTTTGTCCTCCTCTCCTAGCCTCCGCTCTGCAATGCAGCACCTATACAGTCATTAATCTCCAAGGTCCATTTACTGCTACACACACTGTGTATGTGTGTGTGTGTGTGTAGGTGTATCACAATGTCACACTGAATGCAACCCTCAAAAGTCACATGTCCTACTAAAGGTGGATTTATGCTTCACAGGTCATGTGTCTGCAGGATGTAAATGTTTGGTTCATGCAGTTAAAAAGTCTCCAATCCAACAAATATGTAACATGCTTCCCAGTGTAGGGCTGCAACAATGAATGTATTATTAATCATATATTTAGGGGTCGGTCAAAAAATCCATTTGGTGATAATGTTGATACTTGATATGCCAAATATTATTATATTTTAATGACTAAATGAAGGCTATTCATTCATACAGTCCAGTTTCACTCACTGGGCGATCATCAGGTCATTCTGGAACTTACCACTTTGAAAGATGAGTCCATCATGTCTTTCCAAACTAATGATATCATGAAATGCTCAAGACTGCTTTCAACTCTACACTAACATCTGAGATCTGATCAGTGTTCAGCTCTAAATATGACTCTTCAAACCTGGCATATCAAATGTATCCTGCATGGGCCCCACGTCTGCCTGACCATATGTGTCAGTATGTTGGTGCAAGTGACAGAGAGAAAAGTGTTGGGAGGACTGGAACCTGCTAAACCAAAGCAATATTCCAGTTTAGAGTGCATATCGGGCAACATTTGAATGAACAGATGTCCTGGATTGTTTTCTCCGAGCCTGACCCGCACCCTCTTTATGTATTCTTTGTCAGAGCCAGAGAGATGGTGTTATACTAAAGCCCTAATCGGACAGGATTAGTTTCACATGGAGAGGTGGGGTAAAGTAGATATTATCAGAGCTGCTCAGGGATTTTAGTTCCGTCTGAATGTGTCATGTTGGTGATCATTACCGGACGATGTCAGGAAAGATTACAACGACTTTTACCTTGGGTAAAAAGGACCGGAAAAATTACCCCAGGTAATAATAATCCTGTGCAAATCGACCAGCAGTAGATATGTGTGTAAATGTTCCATTATATCTTATTTAAAAGTAGTTTTTCTGCAGATTTTCAAGCATGAAGGCACTTGAAAAAAGCATTCTGCTTTGCACAGAAAAGAGAAGAGAACAGAAACCAAAATTAACACAACATTTCTTCCCTGGTCCAATTTTGTGTGTTTTAGCTTTTGTCACTTTTTGTCGATGCTATGTTGATGTATGCCAACTATTGTGATCTCAGGAAGCAGTGTAGTACACACAGGACGCAACGTCATAGGCACATGATGTCAGGAGGGGACAGCAGTGCTTGAAACGATTTCTTATCCTGAGTGAATTGACCATTAATATTATAGATGTCCTATGGTAAAATGACATTGACCCTACTCATGTAAAAATAATCCCGTCCCAACAGTGCTTAAGTTGAAGTCTACTCTGACTGTCACACATAGAGTAGTGACGTTCACGAAAGAACTGAGTCTATTGACCGGCTCTTTAACAAGTATGGTGGGAACCGAGTGGCAGTTGCGAGCTGTTCTTTTGTTTTTTTGCCATGTTTCACACAGATGCACACACAAGCTCCTCCTTTGCTACTGAGTGTGACAGAGAACAGGGGAGGAGTGCAGCAGAGTACATGTGCACGGCTACTTTTATATGCAAACATCACATGACATCATCTGAGTCAAGGTAGCTTTATTTACACACACATTTTATACAAAGGGTAAAATAGTGATCTCACTGTCAGTGCTGAAACTTTCAGTATTCAAGGGGGATCACCAACACACAAACCAGGAACAGTTGGGATTTCAAGCAGAACGTTGTTTAAGCTTGTTACTAAGTAAAGCTTAAAGTAAGCTGTAGAATGTCAGTTAAGTTAAATGTGTTCCTGAAATAAGATTATTTTTCTTTTTAGGCAAAAAGTGAGAAACAAGTTCTCAGATTTTTTGGATGGCATATGTAGGTGACAAAATGATTCAGGCCATTGAGATTCAAACTCAAATGTCCTGGGAGCGATATTCCATCATGATTTAAAAATGATGACGTTTGTGATGATATTGTACATAAATTCAAAATAAATGTGTTTGTTTTAATACATAACAATATGCTAAATGGTCTGTACTTATATATACTCTTGATGACCATTCAAAGCGGCTTTACACTAAAGCTTTTCTATTCACCCATTCATACGGCGATCTATGTGCAGCCTGTTTTCCAATCCATTCACACACGGTCCTGACACTGACGTGAACTGTACTGAAGGGCTGCAGGTTTCAGACCCATTTTCCTTCAATACACACATTCTGGTTTCCATCACTTCAGAGGACATTACACTGACTTACATTCATTTCCTGAAGACTTACTATATCCTTTACCATACATGTCTTCACCTTAAAACAGAGGTGTCAAACTCATGGCCCTTGGGCCACATGTGGCCCCCCCGTTTAATATTTTATTATAATGAAAACATGACCTCCTCTTCCTTTAAACACAGTGAGGTGATAGAATACAGACAGAATATAATACTAAATCACTTTCTTATTGTCTAACCAATACTGAACAGCATCTGGTCTGGCCCCATCTTGCCCAGACCGGACGCTCATTGGCCCCCGGCTTGACACCTCTGCCTTAAAATGGAATCATTTACGTTATGGGGACATGATATTTGTCCCCAATAAGAAAGACAAGTCCTTATGTGTGACTGTGTAGACAGGTTTAGGTCCCACACACACACACACACACACAGAGAGAGAGAGAGAGAGCGAGAGAGGGAGGGGGGGGAGGGGGAGGGCTGCAGTGATGCTGAGCCGCTCCAGTGAGTCCAGCACGACAGGCTTGACGTTGAACTGGGAGAGGCGGGGCTTGTGGCTCGCCTTAAGTCTGCCGTGCATCACACAGAGAGCCTGTCCGTCTTTCTTCCATTCATCACCGGAACCGTGGAGCTCGTGCACCAGCACCATCCTGTTCTCCTCTCCTCCTCCGATCACCGGCACCGACCCCAAGGACACAACAGCCGAGCCGCCGGCCATCACCCGCGGTAAGAACCGCAGCCTCAGTCCTGCGTACATAACGGCTCCCGGGAAGGAAAATCACCAGCAGCCCGCTGTGACATATAGCGAAGGAGAGAGAGAGAGAGAGAGAGAGAGAGAGAGAGTGTGTGTCTGTGTGTGTCTGTGTGTGTGCGTGATAGAGAGAGAGAGAGGCTGTGAGGGCCCGCTCTCTTTATTACCGTCTCCATCAGACTGTGTGATTCATTTCTTTTTCGGGCTGGATGTTGTGTTATGCAACGTGATGTGAAGTGTGTTGGAGGCTCGGATGCTGACCTTCTTAGATTCTTCCATATCATCCTGTGTGCTCCGCTATCACGGCGATGACGTCACACACATCATCAGGCCTCCGTCCAGCGCGATAACTGTCTGAACACATTGATATAAATATACACAACATCAGGACACTGCAAGGTCATTATGCTCATCTTCACGTTACACACACACACACACACACACACACTACAACAGGATGAGGTGTAAAGTGTGACCACAGCCGTGTGACCATCTGAGACATTTCAATCCGGGCTCATCGTGACCTAAAGATCGAATATTATTTATGAAAATATGTTTTAAAAATGGGTTTAATGGGTCTCTGTCTGTAAATATACATAAGCTTAGAGAAGATGTTCCTATACACTGGTCAATCTCTGTATTAAACTATGTTGCCATTTTTAATATATATATTGTCTGCAAAAACGTTCCAATACACAGGAAACAGACACACTACTAATGTCACTAATCTTTCTTGGCCAGGACACACCTGAAACAGATATTTAATCTCAGTGTGTTTTGTCCTGGTTGAATAAAGGTTAATTTCTTTTTACTTTTGAACATGCAGGACCAAGGTGAATTAATGTCACTAAAAAAAAAATATATCACATGCGTTACAAATTGTGGTAATGTTGCAAACAAATGGTCATAATGTTACATACACATTGTGATTGTGAACATCCTCTCGTCACTGGCAGTCCGCTCAGTGGCGAGAGCACTGCACCTGAGTGTGGTCGACGAGGGTTTGACTCCCTAACTATACCACCTTTTTATTTTATTTTTTTATTTTTTCTGCCTAACCCTGTCTTTTTTGCCCTAACCCTAACCTCAGTAACACCTGTGCGTATTCATGTTGAAAAATACTGCACCAGTGTAGTAAAAACATACCTTTAGGTCGTATTCAGGGGTTGGATAAAACGACACAATGGAAACAGATGAACTCATGTAACTAACATTACAAAAAAGATAGCTGAACTTATGCAATATTAAAACAAACATGTCTGTATTCGTGAACATTTTCTAAAAGCGTGTACTAATCTTAGCAGGATACATTATTGGTACAATAGCATGCTTTTACTTGGACTGGTAGAAGAATCTCTCTCTATTTTGCTGCACTGAAAAAAAAGATTGACAAACTGAAAAATATTACTTAAGTTGGTACCACATAAATTGATTAAGTGAATTTAAACTAAAGTTATCTTTATATAATTTGTTAAATTTAGTTTGGATTAACTTAATATATTTAGGCATTAATAGTGAAGTAATATTTTTGAAGTCTAAAACATTAGAGCTCTATTCCCAACAAGAGCTCACTTGTGATACACAACTCTAATCTGACGACATGTGTGTCTACATTTTGCAGTAAAAAAACAAGAAATTATAAATCATGAGATGTTGGAATGAGTGGACAGATGTAGGCTCCCCTTTGTGGCACAAAACAAATCAATAGGACTGTGAGCTCAACAGCAGTGACATTTGAATGATTTTCCTCCTTCATGATTATTCCAATTATAGAAATTCACATTCAGATTGTCCCGTCCCTTGGAGTGACTGAGCTGGAAATGCATTATAATTGTGAATACAGAAATGCATTATATTATTAACATTCAAAATACTACTATCAAGAGGAATTCATTCATAATAATGCTGATTGTGTCAAAGAAGTGTCTTCTATTTTGTGCTTGTAAGTTTTGACAACAGGGAAGAATTAATACCGATTGGATACATCTACTGATTAGGAATGAAAATGAATCATCAACTATTTAAAAATAATTTTTAAGCGAAAATGACGACCGATAGAACCAGATTGTGACATATAATTTCTGTTTTATGTTTAATATAGAGCCACACGGTTGGTGTAGTGGTTAGCACTCTTGCCTTTGCAGCAACAAGACCCAGGTTTGAAACCCAGTTGGAACAAGGGCCTAGAGTGAATGGTTGTTTGTCTCTATATGTGTCCCTGTGATGGACTGGTGATCTGTCCAGAGTGTGACCCCGCCTTTCGCCCTATGTCAGCTGAGATTGGCACAGCACAGCGCGACCTTCATGTAGGGGATAAAGCAGTAGAAGGTGGATGGATGGATGTTTGATAGAATAAGAAAATATCTATTTGGGGTTTCGGACTGTTGATAGGACTGAGAGGCTGATCCAGACTGTGGACTGCAAACTTGTGATTTCTCTAATTTCTTTACTTGGCTGAAGTCTAGTCAGCATTGTGTGTGTGCACTGCACCAAGAACCAGCCTGACTCATGGATACTTGCTCTTAGGGCACTTTCACACAAGAGCTGTTTGATCCACTTTAAACGGACCAGAGTTTGTTTCCTTGTATAGTCCTCTTTGTTTGGGCAGGTGTAAAAGCTTATACTGAACTCTGGTGCGGACCAAACAAGGGAACAAGGGTCTGCCTGAGAACGTGAGTCTTGGTTCCCTTACAAGTGAACCCTGGGCAGCTTATTGTAACTGCATGACGTTGTCTAGGTGGTTTTGGTCCACTTACAAAGTGTACCATGAAAGTGAACCAAATTAAATGAAGGTGTGAAACATTTCATAATTCCCGTTCAATCAAACCAAGTCCCCAGTTTTCAGGTGGCCTCGTGTTTCCCTAACAGCACCACCTAAGGACTTGGATGACCATTTCGTATGTAAAATACAGTGTGTGAGTTTATCTACAGTTATATACAGTTAGATACGAATCTAAATACAGTTAAATCAACTAAAACATTGAAAAAAAGACAAAGAAAGCAAAAAAAACATATACAAAAATAACCCAAATTATAAAAAGGAAACAATAATTTTTTATAAAATGATGGGCTATGAAATTTGCGATTACGAGATCTGACCTAGAATATATATATATATATATATAATATAATATATTATAATGACTTAAGCAATCCAAATGATTTTGGCAATTTTTTTTTCACAGTCACACACCAAAACAAACATGTAATAGACCATGTAATATAGGTGAAACAAACATGTAATAGACCATGTAATATAAGTGAAACAAACATGTAATAGACCATGTAATAGAAGTGAAACGAACATGTAATAGCAGTGAAACAAGCATTTAATAGAAGTGAAACAAACATGTAACAGAACATGTAATTGAAGTGAAACAAAGATGTAATACACCATGTAATAGAAGTGAAACACATATGTAATAGACCATGTAATAGAAGTGAAACAAAGATGTAATAGCAGTGAAACAAACATATAATACGCCATGTAATAGAAGTGAAACAAATATGTAATAGACCATGTAATAGAAGTGAAACACATATGTAATATACTATGTAATAGAAGTGAAATAAACATATAATAGCCCATGTAATAGAAGTGAAACAAGCACGTAATAGAAGTGAAACAAACATGTAAATAGACCATGTAATAGAAGTGAAACAAACATGTAACCAACCATGAAAAAGAACTGAAACAAACATGTAATAGACCATGTAATAGAAGTGAAACAAACATGTAATAGCCCATGTAATAGAAGTGAAACAAACATATAATACACCATGTAATAGAAGTGAAACAAACATGTAATAGCAGTGAAACAAGCATTTAATAGAAGTGAAACAAACATGTAACAGAACATGTAATTGAAGTGAAACAAACATGTAATACACCATGTAATATAAGTGAAACAAACATGTAATAGACCATGCAAAAGAACTGAAACAAAGATGTAATAGCAGTGAAACAAACATATAATACGCCATGTAATAGAAGTGAAACAAATATGTAAAATACCATGTAATAGAAGTGAAACAAACATATAATACACCATGTAATAGAAGTGAAACAAACATGTAATAGCAGTGAAACAAACATGTAATAGCCCATGTAATAGAAGTGAAACAAACATATAATACACCATGTAATAGAAGTGAAACAACGATGTAATAGCAGTGAAACAAACATATAATACGCCATGTAATAGAAGTGAAACAAATATGTAATAGACCATGTAATAGAAGTGAAACACATATGTAATAGACCATGTAATAGAAGTGAAACAAACAAGTAATAGACTATGTAGTAGAAGTGAAACACATATGTAATAGACCATGTAATAGAAGTGAAACACATATGTAATAGACCATGTAATAGAAGTGAAACAAACAAGTAATAGACCATGTAATAGAAGTGAAACAAACATGTAATACACCATGTAATATAAGTAAAACACATATGTAATAGACCATGTAATAGAAGTGAAACACATATGTAATAGACCATGTAATAGAAGTGAAACAAATATGTAATAGACCATGTAATAGAAGTGAAACACATATTTAATAGACCATGTTATAGAAGTGAAATAAACAAGTAATAGACCATGTAATAGCAGTGAAACAAACATGTAATACACCATATAATAGAAGTGAAACAAACATGTAATAGCCCATGTAATAGAAGTGAAACACATATGTAATAGACCATGTAATAGAAGTGAAACAAACAGGTAATAGACTATGTAATAGAAGTGAAACACATATGTAATAGACCATGTAATAGAAGTGAAACAAATATGTAATAAACCATGTAATAGAAGTGAAACGCATATGTAATAGACCATGTAATAGAAGTGAAACAAACAAGTAATAGACCATGTAATAGAAGTGAAACAAACATGTAATAGACCATGTAATAGAAGTGAAACAAACATGTAATACGCCATGTAATAGAAGTGAAACACATATGTAATAGACCATGTAATAGAAATGAAACAAATAGACCATGTAATAGAAGTGAAACACATATGTAATAGACCATGTAATAGAAATGAAACAAACAAACATGTAATAGAAGTGAAACAAACATATAATACACCATTTAATAGAAGTGAAACAAGCACGTAATAGAAGTGAAACAAACATGTAATAGACCATGTAATAGAAGTGAAACAAAAATGTAATACACCATGAAAAAGAACTGAAACAAACATGTAATAGAAGTGAAACAAACAAGTAATAGACCATGTAATAGAAATAAAACAAACAAGTAATAGACCATTTAACACAAGCAAAACAAACATGTAATAGACCATGAAAAAGAACTGAAACCAATATGTAGTAGAAGTGAAACAATAATAGACTATGTAATAGAAGTGAAACAAACAGGTAATAGAAGTTAAACAAACATGTAATAGACCATGTAATAGAAGTGAAACAAACAAGTAATAGACCATGTAATAGAAGTGAAACAAATATGTAATAGACCATATAATAGAAGTGAAACAAACATGTAATAGACCAAGTAATAGAAGTGAAACAAACATGTATTACACCATGTAATAGAAGTGAAACAAACATTTAATAGACTATGAAAAAGAACAGAAACAAACATGTAATAGAACTGAAACGAACATGTAATAGACCATGTAATAGAACTGAGACAGACATGTAATAGACCATGTAATAGAAGTGAAACAAACATGTAATAGACTATGAAAAAGAACAGAAACAAAGATGTAATAGACTATGAAAAAGAACAGAAACAAACATGTAATAGACCATGTAATAGAACTGAGACAAACATGTAAAATAACTGAAACAAACATGTAATACACCATGTAATAGAACTGAAACAAACATGTAATAGACATTGTAATAGAACTGAGACAAACATGTAAAATAACTGAAACAAACATGTAATAGACCATGTAATAGAATTGAAACTAACATGTAAAAAACTGAAACTAACATGTTATAGATCGTGGGTCTGGCAATACAACTGAAAATAACAAACACTGATGATTTACTTCCCACAACAGCTGTAGAATTTACAAGGTGAGGTTTCTGTTCATTGGTTAAATTCTGTCAGTATCACTTCAGAAATGCTTCTTCCCCATCTTGAACAGCCCCTCTTCAGTTGAAGGTTTGCACCACTGTTGTCAAATCTACTGTTGAAATGTAAGTAATGCTCATCTTACAATGTTAGGAGAAAGGGTTAAGGTCTGCTCTCACACTTGTAGTTTTGTGAAATGAAGTAAATTTATTGCTCTACTATTTTATTTCTATGGTAATCACAAAGTAATAGCTTGGTCATAACATCAGAAAAAGTGTGTGGGACATAAGGGAGGATGAATTTTAACATTATAATATGATAATTACCAATTCTGATTCCCAAACATTGTATTGTGAGGGTATTTCTCTTATAGTAGTCTATATTTATTCTCATTCCCAAGCTATTACCTGGATCTTACTTTGGAAATGATGGTTTTATTTTAATATTATCTCGTTGTTACCGTTGTCATCACCAAACTGGAAGTTTCATTATATTATCATAATCCTACCACCATATTAAAACATTGTTACCATAATATGACCGTGTTGTTACATTACTGTATATTCACCGTCAACTACTAAAAAAATCAACTACTTTAATTGATAACAGATACATTCCTGTTGTAAAGTGCCTCTTGTTTTTGGTGGCATGATGAAGAGATGAACGAGTAGGCATGGACAAAATGACGTGTGTGTTAAAGGCGACATAGACCGGAAGCTGCAATTAACGCTGCGTTTGTGTGTGTGTATCTGCGTCATTACCTCGTTTATAAAACCCTAACGTTTCAGAACAAACAGTTCAGCCAGTGCTGAGAAAATAGTGTTGTATTGTTTTCCTGGGCTCTGCGAAGCGGATCGGCACTTCCCTATGCTGATGATGTCATCAGAAATCCTCACCACCGTAGCGCCTCCTGGTGCGGGCACTAGTCCGGGCACATCCGGTTGCGTACATTAAACCGCAGAAGAAGAAGAACTACTCTCGTTGTAGCTGCTGAGATGCAGAGCATCCACCGTGCCAGAGGGGGAGCTGTGTATCTGAGAGCTGGCCTACCAATTATGTCACTTGCAGGTACCTGGCCAATCACAGGACAGTGGGAAAGCTCTCGTTGGCTGGCCAACGAGTCCACGTTCGTTGGACAACACAGTCCACGTTCTGGGGGTGTGGTTTTGGTCTGAAACAGCGCGGCTGACAAGAGCGTCAGTGAGGAGATATTTTGATCGGCTCGTTTGCAGCGATTAGGAGGTTTTTAACCGTGTTAAACTAGTTAATATATGTAAGTAGACCTCCATAACTAACATATATGTGTGATACTAGCATTGGATGTCACCTTTAAGAAGTGCAGGTCAGAGAGAAAGGGGAAGTCCATTGCTCCCTGGGCGCTGCTCAGTGGCTGCCTGCTGTGACAAATTCTAGGAAGGTTTCTAGTAGAGGATGGGTTAAATGCAAAGAAGGGGATTAATAAAAAAGTACAGAAAAAGTGTGCTTTAGGTATGACCCGAAACACTCGCTGACGCTGTTGTCAGAACAGCACATCACCTGCGTCGTCTCTCTCTCTCGTCTCTGTGACGATATTTCTGCTCAGCTGTGATGCGTTCACTGATGCTTGTAAAATCCGCTCACTCTTGCTCTCTTTTCACAGCATTCGCCCTATATGTCAAAAACAATTCCCCCGCAGAATTAATGTTGTCGTAAAGTAGTAAAGTATTTCTGATTCTGAAAAAATGTAAATGAAATGGACAAGCATAAATGTATCTCTCACTGATTATAGTGTGACATCAGTGAATCTATAGAAAGTAAAATATGATCTGCTGAAGTGTGGCCAATGCTAGCACCTGCATCGACTCTCAGTGATGATGTTGATGATCATACCTGCCATTGTATTGGTTAAGGACGTTGATGCAAAGATCCAAAAGGGAGAGCAGAAATGTGAGAGCAGAGGATTGACGTGTCCACAGATGCAGCCTGTGCACAAGCAGAAGCCGTCGCACTGAGGCAGAGAGAGACGTGCAGCTGAGTCAAGTCGCTTGTGAGCAGCTGCACAGAAAACCTGCATGTGAGCCAGACGACAGGGATTAGTTGGAGAAAGCTGCATAAATGTGAACATGAAATGTGTTCAAAAATGAAAGATCTAGCTCGTGTAAAGATATTAAATATGTAGAAATATAGAAGAGAAAAAATGCACTCAACAAATATGGTCAATTGTATTTCTATTGTTTTCTAGAGCAATCAAAGCTGCTATACACTACAGGTTTTGCCATTCACACCCATTTACAGCACATCTTCTCACAGTTAAGTGTCTTGCTAATGACATATCACCATGTGTCATTGGGGTTACAGTCCTGGAGCCGAGAGTCAAACCCACAACCTTTTATTTAAAAGACAACTCGCTCTTCCACTGAGCAGACCCGTCGCCAGACCTCAGTCTTAAGGGGGGCATATGAAATGCATGGGAGGGCACAATTATTACCCTACAGTACGTATATTTTTTATTATCCTATTCTCTATTTGCGCAGCATGTAGTCATCACAATAAACATAACCAACAGCCTACAACCAGTGCATCATTTGTAAATTACATTACATTATATGTCATTTAGCAGACACTTTTTTCCAAAGCGACTTCCAAGGGAATTGAGCACAACCTGCCAGGGGTGGCGTTGAACTTGCGACCATGGAAGTGTTTGGCACACAGTGTACCGGTCTTAACCACTGAGCCACTCCACCCTCGTAAGGTGCCGGAACGCAAAGTACACATATGACAGCGCAGGGATGAGGAGACAGGCACAGGTCCCGGAGCGCATACAGAAAACGGTGCTGAACAACAACACGCACATGCCCACTTACAATGCTGTGGGACTTATAAACCTCAATTTAAAATAATATCCATGGTATGAATGTTATGACAATAATTTACAATTATTAAATGCCCACATCACCACAGGTGGGACCATAGGTGTCCCAACCACTTTAAAATCTTTTATCAATTTATCATTAACACTCAAACTAGCGGAAATAATGTACCTACTAGAAATACCATAATTTTGACCGTTCATAATTCATTTGCATATAATTTCAATAATCAAAGTACAAAGTGAAAATAAATAGATGTCTAATGTGAATACAGGTGACATTGAATCCCCTCTTGAAATCACAGATAAAAGCCCCTTTTATTTTTTTTCATTCATAACTCAATAGAAATGAATTATTTCTTAAAACTTAAAACTGTTTAATTCATTAATGCATTAACATATGTCTATCAAATGATTTCACTTCTCTGTCGTGCACCACGACGTGTCGGGCTTTTGCGCTCATGTGGACAGAGCGCAATTCAGTTGCGAGGCGCGCGAAGAAGTTTCTTTGTGTCATCAACACATTTTTTTCATAAAGAACTGAGCATTATTTACAGCAGGTCGAGGATATTACAGAACACACTGGTCATCTGCATGTGTTTTGTCCCCGTAGACAGTGAGTCATGCCTTTTCAGCACCTGTGTGGTGAACAGCTGCATTTGCGTCTTTATGCACTCCTCTGATTTTATTGACTATGCCAACCAGGCACATATTTTTAATGTTTTAATGACAAAGAATGCAACATTAGTATTTATCAAGTAATTTATTTAATATGTATATAATACCGATATGATAATATACAATAAAAATAAAAGTAATTAGATCTGTAAAGAAAAGTAAAGAGATCCGTGCCATCTTCGGGGGCGGGCCTGGTCCCCTATGGCCGGCCCATAGTGACGGGTGTGCCACTGAGCACTGTCCGTTAATGACTAACATGCTCATCAGTTTTCCTGTCTGCAGTCCAAAGTAAATCTATAGATATTCAGATTACAGTGATGTCAACAACAACAACAAATCATCACTTTACTCTAGTGGTAGGGTAATATCGATTTGGTGATATATCTACTTCCTTCCTCATGCAATATGATAATCGATATGCCAGGGAAATATGGGTATTTTAATGAATAAATGAAGGCACTCAATAGTCCCTGCCAGTTGCACCCACAGGGCATTGTTACCTGAAATCTTTTTGGAAAATTGCACTTTGTTCTCACTCATTCATCTAATATTTGTCCTGTAATTTGTCCTCCACATGAGGGTGGTGGGGGGGGGGGGGGGGGTGCTGGTGCCAATCTCAGCTGACATAGGGTGAAAGGTTGGGTACACCCTGGACAGGTTACCAGTTCATCACAGGGACCACAACAACCATCCACTCTCAGCCCTACTGTATATAGCAGTATCTCTACAGTTTCCCCCTTTAAAACTAGTTTGAGACAACAAAGCTAAAACTTCCAGATTGGGACTGTTGCTTACTAAGCTGGATTTGACACTTACTCATATGAAAAGGTAGTTTTACATGCAAAATGATAAAACTGCAAAAAGAGACCAGTTTCAATTGGCCCGTAGCTCATATTTAGAAATGTATTGCAATGGATTGTAGTCATAATTTGAAAAAAAAGATATATATATTCTGTAGAATATAGCAAGCTATATTTTTTAGGTACTTCTCTTTGCTGACATGACCATTAAGCTCTTCATCTGCCCATAGGTATAAAAAAGGATGAAAGCCAAATTTGCTGTATGGATTAAAAATAGAAGGACGGAGTTTCTATTCTCAGACTGATGCCATTAGTGGAGCCAGTAATCAGAATCATTATATGCCCTCAGATCACTGTGGAAACATTAGCAGGAGAGGGACCTCATTAGGATATCTACTATATGTAGCTGTCACTTTGAATAAATTGGGTTACATTAGAATGACATAAAACATGTTTTAATGCAATGTATATATCGTTGTGCAGTCTTGTGTTTTACTAAGAATGTAAATAGATACATGTGACACTCGTGCGGAATGACGAACATGAGTCCAATCCTATTACGGCTCCTGCCACTCTGTCAGCTGTCTCAAAGTTCCCTTCGCTGGAAGAGCTGCCAGGTCCACTGAGGTCAATCCACAACTATGAATGGGATGCCAGTTGCTGTAGTGGAAACTTTTGAGAGGCTGTTGTCACATCTTCAGTGGCAGACTGTTATCCAGTGCAAGTGTAATTTATTCATTTTGAATAATGAAGAGCTTTGGGCTACGTTTCAAACGCAAACCCAGTGATTATGCATTATGCAGACTCTTCTTGGGTGGTGGCTGTGGTAGGACGTCCAGACCTTGGGTCATTTTCAAGGCTGTCCCTCCCCCTCTGACATTCAGCTGCACACTATTGATCACAAAGTCCTTAATTAGCTATTAAATGTGTTTATGTGCTCTGGCGTCATTCCTTCTTATTGCCTCGGGGTTAGGGTTAGAGTTGCTCAACTCGACTACAGTTGCTATGGTGTCGGACACGTCATTTTCCATTCCATTTTTACCTAATGAAAAAGCAAAAACACAGGGTAGAGTCGAGTTGAGTTGAGCCGAGTCGTGCTAGAACTGTAGAATGGAAAAGCCCCCTTAGTTAGCCTGTGAACCTTTCAGTCCACCCTCATAAGATGAGCACTTCTGTCCAGATGAATGGGAGTTCATCCTGAATGGGAATGAGACACATTCTACTACATAAGAGTGAAGGAAATTAATAATTACATCCATGGACTGTCCTCCATCTGTTTTTCCAAGTGTCAATAATACATAATCACAAGCGTGGCTAATGAATTACATATTGATTAACAGCAGCAGTAGCCGGCTGGGGTGGATGATGGACGACCACAACTTTTCTGTGGTTTAATGCTGCTTTCCATTTATATTGGAACTGGGAGTTACGTCACCGTGTTCCAGGGAGAAGTTGGGGAAAAAACATGGATGCAAATGTATCATGGGCTAGCAAACTAACAAAGAGTGTAACAACATGTCCATGGATAAAAGTCCAATAGTACCATTTGTGTGACTGATTTACTGTGGAACAAATATGACAAGTGTGCTAATAACTGTAAAATAATTAGTTTATGTATTGTGGCAGCCATCTTGGGTTCCTAACTCATGGTATGCAAGGTTGCGCTGATTTGTATGCAGCGTCCTTCATCTGAAAACAGGCGATGTCAAGCAAAACTATCAGACTTCATTGAAGGAGCATTTGTGTGTATGCAGCGGCAGAGCAAGAGTGGGCGGGGATAAGTGTTTATTGAGTGGGTTTTTTTGAGCAGTAGAATTCACTTCTCCAACCTTTTGTTGGTGCTTCTTTGTGTTTTCAATCATATTCCAACGATCGAAACACTGCTATACTGAGAAACACAGTCGTGTTGAGCTGATAGACGGCTGGAACTCATTTGATAATGGTTACACATTGCAATTTGAAGCTATTCTTTTTGTGAATCAAGTGGCATCACTTCTGCCTAAACTAAAGAACTACACCAAACACAGCAAGTTAACACTTTTGAGTTATCATTTGTGTTAATGTTAATTACATGTTAATTGTGTGAGAACTGTGAGAAAAATTTACTCTAACTAATTTTCAGTAACCAGCTTTTAAGTTACCAGGTAGTACAACCTCCTTAGATACATTCTGTCCTCTCACCCGCTTGACTTGCAAACCAACTATCTTCCATTTCTGCTTCAACATTGGTAAATTGAAGAGTCTCAATGCTGATGGCTTTCATGATGTTTGAATTTTGTATGGCAA